>NC_134267.1:240242746-240359574 GCF_031893055.1 Leptodactylus fuscus
TATACTGTACATACACAACCTCACACTACACACATATATACTGTACATACACAACCTCACACTACACACATATATACTGTACATACATAACCTCACACTACACACATATATACTGTACATACACAACCTCACACTACACACATATACTGTATACTGTACATACACAACCTCACACTACACACATATATACTGTACATACACAACCTCACACTACACATATATACTGTACATACACAACCTCACACTACACACATATATACTGTACATACACAACCTCACACTACACACATATATACTGTACATACACAACCTCACACTACACACATATATACTGTACATACACAACCTCACACTACACACATATATACCGTACATACACAACCTCACACTACACACATATATACCGTACATACACAACCTCACACTACACACATATATACTGTACATACACAACCTCACACTACACACATATATACTGTACATACACAACCTCACACTACACACATATATACTGTACATACACAACCTCACACTACACACATATATACTGTACATACACAACCTCACACTACACACATATATACCGTACATACACAACCTCACACTACACACATATATACTGTACATACACAACCTACACTACACACATATATACTGTACATAAACAACCTCACACTACACATATATACTGTACATACACAACTTCACACTACACACATATATACTGTACATACACAACCTCACACCACACACACACACACATATATATATATATATATATATATATATATATATATATATATATATATACTGTACATACACAACCTCACACTACACACATATATACTGTACATACACAACCTCACACTACACACATATATACTGTATATACACAACCTCACACTACACACATATTTACTGTACATACACAACCTCACACTACACACATATATACTGTACATACACAACCTCACACTACACACATATATACTGTACATACACAACCTCACACTACACACATATATACTGTACATACACAACCTCACACTACACACATATATACCGTACATACACAACCTCACACTACACACATATATACCGTACATACACAACCTCACACTACACACATATATACCGTACATACACAACCTCACACTACACTCATATATACTGTACATACACAACCTCACACTACACATATATATATACTGTACATACACAACCTCACACTACACACATATATACTGTACATACACAACCTCACACTACATATATATATATATATATATACTGTACATACACAACCTCACACTACACACATAGAAACTGTACATACACAACCTCACACTACACACATATATACTGTACATACACAACCTCACACTACACACACATATATATATATATATATATATATATATATATATATATACTGTACATACACAACCTCACACTACACACATATATACTGTACATACACAACCTCACACTGCACACATATATACTGTATATACACAACCTCACACTACACACATATTTACTGTACATACACAACCTCACACTACACACATATATACTGTACATACACAACCTCACACTACACACATATACTGTATACTGTACATACACAACCTCACACTACACACATATATACTGTACATACACAACCTCACACTACACATATATACTGTACATACACAACCTCACACTACACACATATATACTGTACATACACAACCTCACACTACACACATATATACTGTACATACACAACCTCACACTGCACACATATATACTGTATATACACAACCTCACACTACACACATATATACTGTACATACACAACCTCACACTACACACACATATACAGTACATACACAACCTCACACTACACACATATATACTGTACATACACAACCTCACAATACACACATATATACTGTACATACACAACCTCACACTACACACATATACTGTATACTGTACATACACAACCTCACACTACACACATATATACTGTACATACACAACCTCACACTACACACATATATACTGTACATACACAACCTCACACTACACACATATATACTGTACATACACAACCTCACACTACACACATATATACTGTACATACACAACCTCACACTACACACATATATACTGTACATACACAACCTCACACTACACACATATATACTGTACATACACAACCTCACACTACACACATATATACTGTACATACACAACCTCACACTACACACATATATACTGTACATACACAACCTCACACTACACATATATACTGTACATACACAACCTCACACTACACACATATATACTGTACATACACAACCTCACACTACACACATATATACTGTACATACACAACCTCACACTACATATATATACTGTACATACACAACCTCACACTACACACATATATACTGTACATACACAACCTCACACTACACACATATATACCGTACATACACAAACTCACACTACACACATATATACTGTACATACACAACCTACACTACACACATATACACTGTACATACACAACCTCACACTACACATATATACTGTACATACACAACCTCACACTACACACATATATACTGTACATACACAACCTCACACTACACACATATATACTGTATATACACAACCTCACACTACACACATATATACTGTACATACACAACCTCACACTACACACATATATACTGTACATACACAATCTCACATTACACACATATATACTGTATATACACAACCTCACACATATATACTGTACATACACAACCTCACACTACACACATATACTGTATACTGTACATACACAACCTCACACTACACACATATATACTGTACATACACAACCTCACACTACACACATATATACTGTACATACACAACCTCACACTACACATATATACTGTACATACACAACCTCACACTACACATATATATACCGTACATACACAACCTCACACTACACACACATATACTGTACATACACAACCTACACTACACACATATATACTGTACATACACAACCTCACACTACACATATATACTGTACATACACAACCTCACACTACACACATATATACTGTACATACACAACCTCACACTACACACATATATACTGTACATACACAACCTCACACTACACATATATATACTGTACATACACAACCTCACACTACACACATATATACTGTACATACACAACCTCACACTACACACATATATACTGTACATACACAACCTCACACTACACATATATATACTGTACATACACAACCTCACACTACACACACATATACTGTACATACACAGCCTCACATTACACACATATAACACTGTACATACACAACCTCACACTACACATATATACTGTATATACACAACTTCACACTACACACATATATACTGCACATACACAACCACACACTACACACATATATACTGTACATAAACAACCTCACACTACACACATATATACTGTACATACACAACCTCACACTACACACATATATACTGTACATACACAACCTCACACTACACACATATATACTGTACATACACAACCTCACACTACACACATATATACTGTACATACATAACCTCACACTACACACATATATACTGTACATACACAACCTCACACTACACACATATACTGTATACTGTACATACACAACCTCACACTACACACATATATACTGTACATACACAACCTCACACTACACATATATACTGTACATACACAACCTCACACTACACACATATATACTGTACATACACAACCTCACACTACACACATATATACTGTACATACACAACCTCACACTACACACATATATACTGTACATACACAACCTCACACTACACACATATATACCGTACATACACAACCTCACACTACACACATATATACCGTACATACACAACCTCACACTACACACATATATACTGTACATACACAACCTCACACTACACACATATATACTGTACATACACAACCTCACACTACACACATATATACTGTACATACAGAACCTCACACTACACACATATATACTGTACATACACAACCTCACACTACACACATATATACCGTACATACACAACCTCACACTACACACATATATACTGTACATACACAACCTACACTACACACATATATACTGTACATAAACAACCTCACACTACACATATATACTGTACATACACAACTTCACACTACACACATATATACTGTACATACACAACCTCACACCACACACACACACACACATATATATATATATATATATATATATATATATATATATATACTGTACATACACAACCTCACACTACACACATATATACTGTACATACACAACCTCACACTACACACATATATACTGTATATACACAACCTCACACTACACACATATTTACTGTACATACACAACCTCACACTACACACATATATACTGTACATACACAACCTCACACTACACACATATATACTGTACATACACAACCTCACACTACACACATATATACTGTACATACACAACCTCACACTACACACATATATACTGTACATACACAACCTCACACTACACACATATATACCGTACATACACAACCTCACACTACACACATATATACCGTACATACACAACCTCACACTACACACATATATACCGTACATACACAACCTCACACTACACTCATATATACTGTACATACACAACCTCACACTACACATATATATATACTGTACATACACAACCTCACACTACACACATATATACTGTACATACACAACCTCACACTACATATATATATATATATACTGTACATACACAACCTCACACTACACACATAGAAACTGTACATACACAACCTCACACTACACACATATATACTGTACATACACAACCTCACACTACACACATATATATATATATATATATATATATATATATATACTGTACATACACAACCTCACACTACACACATATATACTGTACATACACAACCTCACACTGCACACATATATACTGTATATACACAACCTCACACTACACACATATTTACTGTACATACACAACCTCACACTACACACATATATACTGTACATACACAACCTCACACTACACACATATACTGTATACTGTACATACACAACCTCACACTACACACATATATACTGTACATACACAACCTCACACTACACATATATACTGTACATACACAACCTCACACTACACACATATATACTGTACATACACAACCTCACACTACACACATATATACTGTACATACACAACCTCACACTGCACACATATATACTGTATATACACAACCTCACACTACACACATATATACTGTACATACACAACCTCACACTACACACACATATACAGTACATACACAACCTCACACTACACACATATATACTGTACATACACAACCTCACAATACACACATATATACTGTACATACACAACCTCACACTACACACATATACTGTATACTGTACATACACAACCTCACACTACACACATATATACTGTACATACACAACCTCACACTACACACATATATACTGTACATACACAACCTCACACTACACACATATATACTGTACATACACAACCTCACACTACACACATATATACTGTACATACACAACCTCACACTACACACATATATACTGTACATACACAACCTCACACTACACACATATATACTGTACATACACAACCTCACACTACACACATATATACTGTACATACACAACCTCACACTACACACATATATACTGTACATACACAACCTCACACTACACATATATACTGTACATACACAACCTCACACTACACACATATATACTGTACATACACAACCTCACACTACACACATATATACTGTACATACACAACCTCACACTACATATATATACTGTACATACACAACCTCACACTACACACATATATACTGTACATACACAACCTCACACTACACACATATATACCGTACATACACAAACTCACACTACACACATATATACTGTACATACACAACCTACACTACACACATATACACTGTACATACACAACCTCACACTACACATATATACTGTACATACACAACCTCACACTACACACATATATACTGTACATACACAACCTCACACTACACACATATATACTGTATATACACAACCTCACACTACACACATATATACTGTACATACACAACCTCACACTACACACATATATACTGTACATACACAATCTCACATTACACACATATATACTGTATATACACAACCTCACACATATATACTGTACATACACAACCTCACACTACACACATATACTGTATACTGTACATACACAACCTCACACTACACACATATATACTGTACATACACAACCTCACACTACACACATATATACTGTACATACACAACCTCACACTACACATATATACTGTACATACACAACCTCACACTACACATATATATACCGTACATACACAACCTCACACTACACACACATATACTGTACATACACAACCTACACTACACACATATATACTGTACATACACAACCTCACACTACACATATATACTGTACATACACAACCTCACACTACACACATATATACTGTACATACACAACCTCACACTACACACATATATACTGTACATACACAACCTCACACTACACATATATATACTGTACATACACAACCTCACACTACACACATATATACTGTACATACACAACCTCACACTACACACATATATACTGTACATACACAACCTCACACTACACATATATATACTGTACATACACAACCTCACACTACACACACATATACTGTACATACACAGCCTCACATTACACACATATAACACTGTACATACACAACCTCACACTACACATATATACTGTATATACACAACTTCACACTACACACATATATACTGCACATACACAACCACACACTACACACATATATACTGTACATAAACAACCTCACACTACACACATATATACTGTACATACACAACCTCACACTACACACATATATACTGTACATACACAACCTCACACTACACACATATATACTGTACATACACAACCTCACACTACACACATATATACTGTACATACATAACCTCACACTACACACATATATACTGTACATACACAACCTCACACTACACACATATACTGTATACTGTACATACACAACCTCACACTACACACATATATACTGTACATACACAACCTCACACTACACATATATACTGTACATACACAACCTCACACTACACACATATATACTGTACATACACAACCTCACACTACACACATATATACTGTACATACACAACCTCACACTACACACATATATACTGTACATACACAACCTCACACTACACACATATATACCGTACATACACAACCTCACACTACACACATATATACCGTACATACACAACCTCACACTACACACATATATACTGTACATACACAACCTCACACTACACACATATATACTGTACATGCACAACCTCACACTACACACATATATACTGTACATACACAACCTCACACTACACACATATATACTGTACATACACAACCTCACACTACACACATATATACCGTACATACACAACCTCACACTACACACATATATACTGTACATACACAACCTACACTACACACATATATACTGTACATAAACAACCTCACACTACACATATATACTGTACATACACAACTTCACACTACACACATATATACTGTACATACACAACCTCACACCACACACACACACACACATATATATATATATATATATATATATATATATATATATATATATATATACTGTACATACACAACCTCACACTACACACATATATACTGTACATACACAACCTCACACTACACACATATATACTGTATATACACAACCTCACACTACACACATATTTACTGTACATACACAACCTCACACTACACACATATATACTGTACATACACAACCTCACACTACACACATATATACTGTACATACACAACCTCACACTACACACATATATACTGTACATACACAACCTCACACTACACACATATATACCGTACATACACAACCTCACAATACACACATATATACCGTACATACACAACCTCACACTACACACATATATACCGTACATACACAACCTCACACTACACTCATATATACTGTACATACACAACCTCACACTACACATATATATATACTGTACATACACAACCTTACACTACACACATATATACTGTACATACACAACCTCACACTACATATATATATATATATACTGTACATACACAACCTCACACTACACACATAGAAACTGTACATACACAACCTCACACTACACACATATATACTGTACATACACAACCTCACACTACACACATATATATATATATATATATATATATATATATATATATACTGTACATACACAACCTCACACTACACACATATATACTGTACATACACAACCTCACACTGCACACATATATACTGTATATACACAACCTCACACTACACACATATTTACTGTACATACACAACCTCACACTACACACATATATACTGTACATACACAACCTCACACTACACACATATACTGTATACTGTACATACACAACCTCACACTACACACATATATACTGTACATACACAACCTCACACTACACATATATACTGTACATACACAACCTCACACTACACACATATATACTGTACATACACAACCTCACACTACACACATATATACTGTACATACACAACCTCACACTACACACATATATACTGTACATACACAACCTCACACTACACACATATATACCGTACATACACAACCTCACACTACACACATATATACCGTACATACACAACCTCACACTACACACATATATACCGTACATACACAACCTCACACTACACACATATATACTGTACATACACAACCTCACACTACACACATATATACTGTACATACACAACCTCACACTACACACATATATACTGTACATATACAACCTCACACTACACACATATATACTGTATATACACAACCTCACACTACACACATAGAAACTGTACATACACAACCTCACACTACACACATATATACTGTACATATACAACCTCACACTACACACATATATACTGTATATACACAACCTCACACTACACACATAGAAACTGTACATACACAACCTCACACTACACACATATATATATATATATATATATATATATATATATATATATATATATATATACTGTACATACACAACCTCACACTATACACATATATACTGTATATACACAACCTCACACTACACACATATATACTGTACATACACAACCTCACACTACACACATATATACTGTACATACACAACCTCACATTACACACATATATACTGTATATACACAACCTCACACATATATACTGTACATACACAACCTCACACTACACACATATACTGTATACTGTACATACACAACCTCACACTACACACATATATACTGTACATACACAACCTCACACTACACATATATACTGTACATACACAACCTCACACTACACATATATACTGTACATACACAACCTCACACTACACATATATACTGTACATACACAACCTCACACTACACACATATATACTGTACATACACAACCTCACACTACACATATATACTGTACATACACAACCTCACACTACACATATATATACCGTACATACACAACCTCACACTACACACATATATACTGTACATACACAACCTACACTACACACATATATACTGTACATACACAACCTCACACTACACATATATACTGTACATACACAACCTCACACTACACACATATATACTGTACATACACAACCTCACACTACACACATATATACTGTACATACACAACCTCACACTACACATATATATACTGTACATACACAACCTCACACTACACACATATATACTGTACATACACAACCTCACACTACACACATATATACTGTACATACACAACCTCACACTACACATATATATACTGTACATACACAACCTCACACTACACACACATATACTGTACATACACAGCCTCACATTACACACATATATACTGTACATAAACAACCTCACACTACACACATATATACTGTACATACACAACCTCACACTACACACATATATACTGTACATACACAACCTCACACTACACACATATATACTGTACATACACAACCTCACACTACACACATATATACTGTACATACATAACCTCACACTACACACATATATACTGTACATACACAACCTCACACTACACACATATACTGTATACTGTACATACACAACCTCACACTACACACATATATACTGTACATACACAACCTCACACTACACATATATACTGTACATACACAACATCACACTACACACATATATACTGTACATACACAACCTCACACTACACACATATATACTGTACATACACAACCTCACACTACACACATATATACTGTACATACACAACCTCACACTACACACATATATACTGTACATACACAACCTCACACTACACACATATATACTGTATATACACAACCTCATACTACACACATATATACTGTACATACACAACCTCACACTACACACATATATACTGTATATACACAACCTCATACTACACACATATATACTGTACATACACAACCTCACACTACACACATATATACTGTACATACACAACCTCACACTACACATATATACTGTACATACACAACCTCACACTACACATATATATACTGTACATACACAACCTCACACTACACACATAGAAACTGTACATACACAACCTCACACTACACACACATATATATATATATATATATATATATATACTGTACATACACAACCTCACACTATACACATATATACTGTATATACACAACCTCACACTACACACATATATACTGTACATACACAACCTCACACTACACACATATATACTGTACATACACAACCTCACACTACACACATATACTGTGTACTGTACATACACAACCTCACACTACACACATATATACTGTACATACACAACCTCACACTACACATATATACTGTACATACACAACCTCACACTACACACATATATACTGTACATACACAACCTCACACTACACACATATATACTGTACATACACAACCTCACACTACACACATATATACTGTACATACACAACCTCACACTACACACATATATACTGTACATACACAACCTCACACTACACACATATATACCGTACATACACAACCTCACACTACACACATATATACCGTACATACACAACCTCACACTACACACATATATACCGTACATTCACAACCTCACACTACACACATATATACCGTACATACACAACCTCACACTACACACATATATACCGTACATACACAACCTCACACTACACACATATATACTGTACATACACAACCTACACTACACACATATATACTGTACATACACAACCTCACACTACACATATATATACTGTACATACACAACCACACACTACACACATATATACTGTACATACACAACCTCACACTACACACATATATACTGTATATACACAACCTCACACTACACACATATATACCGTACATACACAACCTCACACTACACACATATATACTGTACATACACAACCTCACACTACACACATATATACTGTACATACACAACCTCACACTACACATATATATACTGTACATACACAACCTCACACTACACACATATATACTGTACATACACAACCTCACACTACACACATATATACTGTACATACACAACCTCACACTACACATATATATATACTGTACATACACAACCTCACACTACACATATATATACTGTACATACACAACCTCACACTACACACATATATACTGTACATACACAACCTCACACTACACACATATATACTGTACATACACAACCTCACACTACACATATATATACTGTACATACACATCCTCACACTACACACACATATACTGTACATACACAGCCTCACATTACACACATATATACTGTATATACACAACTTCACACTACACACATATATACTGCACATACACAACCACACACTACACACATATATACTGTACATACACAACCTCACACTACACACATATATACTGTACATACACAACCACACACTACACATATATATACTGTACATACACAACCTCACACTACACACATATATACTGTACATACACAACCTCACACTACACACATATATACTGTACATACACAACCTCACACTACACACATATATACTGTACATACACAACCTCACACTACACACATATATACTGTACATAAACAACCTCACACTACACACATATATACTGTACATAAACAACCACACACTACACACATATATACTGTACATAAACAACCTCACACTACACACATATATACTGTACATACACAACCTCACACTACACACATATATACTGTACATAAACAACCTCACACTACACACATATATACTGTACATACACAACCTCACACTACACACATATATACTGTACATAAACAACCTCACACTACACACATATATACTGTACATACACAACCTCACACTACACATATATATACTGTACATACACAACCTCACACTACACACATATATACTGTACATACACAACCTCACACTACACACATATATACTGTACATACACAACCTCACACTACACACATATATACTGTACATACACAACCTCACACTACACACATATATACTGTATATACACAGCTCAGTGAATTGTATGGAGATGTCACAGGGCTGAGGACACATCACATCATTCCTTCCCCTCCCTGCTTGTTAGTACATGAAGCTTGTGTCTGGCTCTTGTCACTTACTTGTTACGGTGAAGACGCAGCCGGTCTGGAATCCTCTGGAGGTCGAGCTCAAATCCTCGACTTTGTCCTTTTTATCTTGTCTTCACACATACAGGCGGCTATGCGGGAAAGTCTCCTGATGATACAATCTGCAGGTGATAGTTATGATGTTTTCGAGAGAAGAATCTAAAAAAATACTTAATTGTTCTGTTTATTTGTTTTCTATTGCCTGATGTAAGAAACTTCTTAAACTTTCTTGGATAACTTTTCTCCAGCTTTCTCCTGCCCAGGTAGTTACTGAATACACTTATAACTATTGAGGAGTTTTGAGGTCATGAAGTCACTTAAATGGAGCCACTTAGATGGGGCTGAGTCTGATCTCTGTACAAGATGGCCGCTGGATTTAGAGCTTCTATGGTTTAGCCCATATGTTCCTGAACTCAACTCCACTGATAGTTCACAAACCAGGGGGGAAATGAAAACTAGTTTGGGCAAGACCCAACTTTTTTCTCCCTCTGGGAAACTGCCACCAATCCTCTAATAGTGACACCGAGTCTGAGTCGGCCGCCATTATACTGCACTCCCATGTACTTTCAGATCTGGACTGGGATCTCAAGATTTCACATCAAAGGCAGTAGCAGGCTCTCCCTGTACTCACCAATGATACTATGGATCCCTGTGCTGACTAGGTCACTCCGATGAGTGCCACTACTAATCCTCCAGAGATGAATCTCTCCCCCTGCTTAACATAAATGGCCAGGGACCATCTTTCTTCACCTTATATGCCCAGACTCTGGTGCTAGGACCTACTACGAGCTGTGAAATCCTATAGGTCTTGCAATGATTACCATAGATTACCTCCCTCTGGCTCCCCGTCCAGGCCCACGCATCATATTTCATCAGGGAACCCTGAACATAATTATTAGAGATGAGCAAATTTTTCAAAAATTCAATTTGGCTAGTTCGCAGATTTTTCCAAAAAGATTTGATTTGATCCAAATTAATTTGCAGAAAATTTCATTAAAAAACAGCTATTGCTTGGCTGCAGAAAGCCTGTATATTTTATACTGGGCCTTGCAGTAACACACATGGGGAGTCTGCTGTGGTAGTGAAACAATACAGTGAGTCAGTGAGTATGACACGCACATGACAGGCTTCACTCTAAGAATCGCTGCAAACTTCACTTATTTTACCAGTTACGGAGCCAAAACTGGCCAACTATCTCTAGTGTGAACGCAAACTTACATGTAGATGTTAGTGCCAGGTATAAAGAACCATAACAAGGCCCAAGATCCTACTGCAGCGTGAAAGAACGCCTCCTTTTACACCGTCATCTGCAGATTCCACACTGATGTCTTCAGAACCTGTTCTAGTAAACACTTATACAAGTAGAGCCCCCCTGACAGAATGGAGACGGGGTCAGCAGTAAGGTTGTGTTGACATCACTGATTATTTTGCCCTTCCTCTGATCCATCAGAACAATAACCCCCCAAAAAAATGGATCCTGTCTGTTGAGTATCCACTCTCACTCGTTCAAGATTTGGTCAGTAATCCATCAGTATTGAGGACAAAAATATACCGGAGTGGCTCTAAAACAGAGATGACATGAGAATGGAATATTTGCAGGTAGGGTTGAGCGATCGGGATTGGGAAAGATCGGATCCCAATCGGTGATCAAGCAAACTTCATGATCGGGATCGGCTGGAAAATGATCGAAAACCGGATTTTGAAATCTCAAGATTGGCTCAACCTTACCATATACACTGCTGGCCAAAAAAAAAAGTTGCGAGTGTTAATATTTAGTTGGGCCACCACGAGCGCGAATAACAGCACGCATCCATCTCGGCATGGAGTCTATAATGTTCTGTAGTGTAGACTCAGGGATTTTGATCCAATTCTCGAATATCAGGGAGCCCAGGTTACGCAGATTCATTGGGGGTGGTGAGTGACAGCGCAGGTTCCTTTCCAGCACATCC
Organism: Leptodactylus fuscus; assembly: GCF_031893055.1. Classification (NCBI taxonomy): domain Eukaryota; kingdom Metazoa; phylum Chordata; class Amphibia; order Anura; family Leptodactylidae; genus Leptodactylus; species Leptodactylus fuscus. The sequence continues at coordinate 240,257,744 of NC_134267.1, forward strand.
CAGAGATTCTCAATAGGACTCAAATCTGGACTCTGCGGAGGCCAGCCCATATGACTGAAAGAATTATTTTGCTCCTCGAACCACTCCTGCACAATTCTGGCTCGGTGTACACGTTCATTGTCGTCTTGGAATACTCCAGTTCCATCAGGAAAAAAGTGGGCCATAGCAGGATGCACCTGGTCTGCCAGCACTTCCAAATACCCTGCGGATGTCTGTTACTGCAGAGTATTGCCGAACCCAGTCCAAACCAACAGAAGCTGCCCCAGATCATGACACTGCCTCCGGAAGCCTGAACAGTAGGAGCGACGCAAACAGGATCAAGTGTTCTGTGTGCTTCTCGTCGCACCCGGACACGACCATCACTCTGGAACAATGTGAAACGTGATTCATCTGACCACATGACCTTTCTCCATTGCTCTAGGGTCCAATCCTTGTGGTCTCTTGCAAATGACAGGCGCCAATGTCTGTTGGTCTCTGTCATCAAAGGCTTTCGTGTGGCGACACAACTGTTGAGACCCATTCCTTTGAGTTCTCGTCGCATTGTTCGCTCCGAAATGTGTCGCTCCGTAAAGTTGAACATCTGTGTGAGCTCAAAGGTGGTTTTCCGGCGGTTATTCTTCACCAGTTGCTTTAGGGACCTACGACCTCGAGTTTCGAGTATAGTCTTACGCCCACACTTTCCACGGTTGGAGGGGGGTTCTCCACAATCTCGCCATGCTCGTATGATACGCTGAACAGTTCTCTGTCCGATACCAGTTACTTCGGCTATCTCCTTGGTCGATTTGTTGGCCTGATGCAATCCAATGACTTGCCCCTTCTTGAAGGCACTAACATCTCTTCCTCTGGTAGCTCTTCCGTTGGTAGACACCGCTTCACACCTTTAATTATGATCTGCACTTGACGGGCTACAGCTCAATTATATATATTCAAGAATATATGCAAATTCCTGATATGAACAGTCATAATTATATCAGGGGTGGAACGGTACCTTGTTGCACAAGGCGACTTTTTTTTTGGCCAGGCAGTGTATATAATATACAATTAGGTTGATTTTAAAATTAAATTTCCGATAAATTTCCAGCCGATCCTGATTGCGATCGTGAAATTTTTTCGATCGCCAATCAGGATCCAATCTTTCCTGATCCTGATCGGCGATCGAGTAAATTTCACAATCGCAATCAGGATCGGCTGGAAAATGATCGGAAATCGAATTTTAAAATCAATCCTGAAATCTCAAGATTGGCTAAACCCTATTTGCAGGTCTTCTGTGTTTTGTACCCACGTCTGCTTTTGGTTACCAAATCATAAGACATTTCTGATGGGACCATACAGGCCTTACAGCTACTATACAGACTGGGTCTGTTGTGTGTCTCATTTTACCTTCCTTTTAACAGATCAGAAGGGTCAAATAAATGAAGATGTCAATCAGGCCAAAAAGGCAAAATAGAGGACCAGTCATGGAATGGGGAGGGTGGGAACAGCGTGAGAAGTGATATAATGTGGAGGTGGCAGCAGTATGAGGAGGCCATAGAGTGACCTGGTGACAGAGTTGGGAGGTGGGTGGCACAAACCGTACCCGCTGACGATGGCGGCTGTAAGAAGGAACAATTGGCATCAGATAGGTGACAGCATCAGAATAGTAGCTGAGACAGGAATCCTGAAGAAACTGGTTTCTTTTGTCAAAATGTGGCTGAGAAAGAATGTATTTAACCTGAGGCATCAGCCATTGGTGGGTGGAAATTCTGGCTGATCCAAGCCTGATTCATCTCGACAAAGGTTAGTCTCTCCACATTTTGGTCATACAGGTGAGTTCTCCTTGGGGTAACAATGGCCCCAGCAGCAATAAACACCCGCTCTGATGCCGCATTACTGGCTGGGCAGGACAGCTTTTACAGAGCAAACTCGGCCAGTTGTGGCCACAAATCAAGTTTGGCAACCCAGCAGTCCAGCAGATCTTCGATGATGGGTGGCAGGGTGTACTCAAAGTATGCCACCAACTGCTGATTTAGGTTCTGCTCTATGTCTAGCTGCTGGTGAGTAGTTTCTTTACTGTGCGGATGAAGAAAGCTGCTCATCATCTGCTCAGGCTGCTGCTGATGGAGCTGATACTACTCCTGCCCCCCAACCCCCACAGCAGCCACAGCAGTGCAAAGTGAGCACTCAGGGCCCTGGTTAGACCTGCAAGAGGATAGATGATAAAAAACAAAAGAGACACCGAGCACACTATATAGTGTAGAATGTCTGATAAATTTTGGTGGAAATAACCAGAAGATTTAAAAGGACCAAATGGCCTCTCACCTGATGAGGTTGTGACAATCGCTCACAACTACGTTTGGGGCTTACCGTCAGGTGGAGGAGGCAGCACGTCTGATGGACACCGGCCAAGGCCGGGGAAGATAGTGTTTTCAATGAAATGGAAAGACGGCGCTCTCAGGTCACAACAGGATTTTATTCAATAAGACAATGATGCACAACGCTAAAAAATCGCCGCGTTTCGGGCACACCTGCCCTTTCTCAAGTGCGTAACTTCACACAAAGCTCGGTCGGTCTGGAAGATGTATACAAATTGTATGCCGTGTGCTCCTAGGTTTAAATATATTGTATAATGCATATATTGTATAATGTATGCCGTGTGCTCCTAGGTTTAAATATATTTAAACCTAGGCTGAAGTGCATGAAAAGTTTGCTGGCCATTTTTAGGATTTCTTGCAGATGAATGGAAGACTTAAGGAAACACTTGACAACCAGATTGAACATGTGCACCATGCAGGAAACATGGCTCAGCCCTTTTCGATGTAGCACCGATACCATGTTATTCCTGTTGTTTGTCACAATGGTTCTGATTTTGAGTTGTTGTGAAACAAGGCAGGATTTGATTTCTTGATGCAGGACACAAAGCAGTTCCTTCACTGTGTCACTTCGCCCAAGCAAACGAATTTGTTTCCTGCTTAGACATACCAGCAACTTGTACAAGTTATGTCGCTTCCGCCTCCATGTTCTCATGCCGTTGGTCCTGCAACAATGCCTGCCTCATCCTCCACTGTGTCCTCAGCCTCCACTGCACAGGCAATTCCCAGAGCTCCTCCAGCAGACCACATATGCAGGGCACTGCGGTGTTATGCTTTTCTACTCATTTACCTGGGCGAATGGAGGGGAGGAACTGCTCCATGTCCTGCATCGAATCCTGGATTTCTACATGACAACTCAAAATCAGAACCATGATGACCGATAACAGGAAGAACATGATGTTGGCGTTGCGTCAAGGAGGGCTAAGCCATGCAGCCTTCATGGCACGTTTGTTCAACTTGCTTGTCAAGCATTTCCTTTCCATATTTTTTTTTTTCAGCAAACTTTTCATGCACTTCAGCCACTCATACACCACACCCTCCTTGAGCTGCAGTGGCAGAATGGTCTCCCACAACATAGGCTGATATGCAACATTTTCACCAATTGGAATTCCACCCTCCATATGTTGGACCAAGTGTACAAACTTAGAAAGGCCATAAACAATTTATTGATGATCCAAGTGGACAGAGGTAGCCCCTGTGTAAATTCAATGTTATCCAGTGGCAGCTCATGTGTGACACCTGCCGTTTGCTCATGCCCTTTGAAGATCCCACTTTATTAGTCAGTTGCCAATTAGTCTGACAATCCAGGGGATTGGAGACGTAGTGCTTACATCTCACAGCCATAGGATGCCTGTGGGGGCTCAACTGGAGGAGGAGAGGGAAATTGGAGCATAAGCAATGTGTAGCAAAATGGGTAGTTTTTCTACACAGGTGACAGGAGAGGAGGAGCAGGAGCAGCCGGAAGAACAAGAAGGAGATGAGGAAGATGAGGTAGATGACTCAGACACTGTGGCAGTATGTAGTGGAGATGGATGCAGGGAGTCCTTCCAAGTCACTTGTGCAAATGGCCTGAAGCATGCTCCCTTGCTTACGTATTTAGAAAAAAATTCTTGGAACTCCTATTGGTTCCAAGGTGCTCAGATAAGGTTTCACTCCACTCACTTAAGAAAACATTTCAGGCACTGAAGTTTATATGCAAAGTTTGTTTTTATTCCATGCAACATAATAAAGTATGCAATCAGCAATAGGTAAAATGTTTCTTGGCTCTTTTTTTATGAGCCTTCATTAGACCGGATTGCCATAAGAAAGAGCAAACCAAAGGTAAGGGCAGAGCTACAGTAGTAATGAGGGATAACATCACTGAAAAGAAAATGCTGCTTTCAAGGCCACACCTTACCCTGTCATTGGGCATTCCTCCTAAGGCTGCTGCCACCTCCACATTATGTCATCTTGCCATTCTGTGGCATGCTCATGCTACTGCAACCCCCCCACTCTGTCAGCAGGTTGCTCTATGTCTTCCTCTTGCTGCAGCCACCTTCAAATGATGTCACCTTTACAATCTTTGGCCTTCTCATGCTGCAGCCAACTCCCCATTATGTCACCTTGACACTCTGTGGCCTACTTTTGCTGCTGCCACCTCCCCATACTGCCATCAGGCACTCGATTGCCTCCCAAGGCTACTTCCACATCCACATTATGGCACCTTGGCTCTCTTTGGCCTCCTCATGCTATTGCCACCTCCCCACTCTGTCATTGGGCACTCTATTGCCTCCATATTATGTCACTTTATATTACTTCAAGTTTGGAGGCTCATGAGGTAAATATCTTGGTGTCAGGATACGCAGTCGCCGCGGTCTCCTTGCTGCGCGGCGTCTCCCTGGGAGATGTGTTAGGAGTTCTATTGGGTGTGCTTAGGTCATTAAGGGTTAATCTTTTCCTGGCCTTCAGTCTCCATGCCGTTAGCCATCAGGTGTGTTTTTCTGCTGCTATTTAAACCCCACCCAGGCATGGATCCTTGCCAGCCATTCACTTTGTGTTTCCTGGTCCCCCTGCTCAGTCTGATTCCCTGTCTGTTTGTTTTCCATATGTTTCTTGGTTTTTAGACCCGGCTTGTATTTTTGACTATCCCTTGTCTTTTGATTCGGTACCTTTTATTATATCTCCTGGCTTGACCTCTTGCTCGTCTGACCTCGCCTTCTCTTCTGTGTCTTGCTGGGACTTGTGGTCCTCCCTGGTTTCATGCTGTTTAGTCTTTTGTTTTGCATTGCATTTACACTGTGCTTTCTGTTTAGGTGTGACCCCGTGACTCCAGTCCCTAGGACTTTCAGGGCCTCCTCTCCCCTTATCCTAGCCGCCGGATAGAAGGTTAGGAGCCTTGGTAGGCGCACTTCAATTAGGAAGTGCATTGGTCTGCCTCATCTCAGATATTACAGCATAGTTATAGCTGCAGGGCCTACGACCCCTTTTGTCATTAGTTGCACAGTGTTGCTTTCCCAGCTGTGTCACTTTGCACTGCCTGACCCTGACTCCAATCCTTACACTTGGTTTCTCAAGCCTTTTAATGAGGCCACCAAATTTGTTAGCAGGAACAACAGCAGCATCAGGGATGTAATCTACCTATTGAATATCTTACAGGAAAAACTTATGCGAGGAGAAGCAGATGGTAGAGGATGAGGACCTGGGTCAGGGTCATTATTAGAGATGGATGGAGTTCTGAAGATTCATTGTGTCCTTGGTCCACTGCTCCTTCCCTATTTTGCGATCTAGAATAGCCAATTTCAGGGTGTTGAGTACTTCACCCATAAGAAATTCACATGTGTAGAATCTTATGTTAAGTTTGTTGAACAGTATCTCCAATTTTTCAAAAAACTTTTTAAAAATGCCCTATTCGCCTTAGACACAATAAAACATTATTGAACTAAAGAGGACCTTTCATGGGTTTGGGCACAGGCAGTTCTATATACTGCTGGAAAGCCAACAGGTCACTGAATTCAGCGCACTGTCGGCTTTCCCGATCTGTGCCCCGGGTAAAGAGCTATCGGTCCCGGTACAATAGCTCTTCACAGTCAGAAGGGCGTTCCTGACAGTCTGTTAGGAACGTCCTTCTTCCCAGCAGTGCCTATAGCGCTGTACAGTGTGAGCAGGGAGGAACGCTCCCTCCCTCTGCTCACAGTGCTCATGAAAGGTCCTCTTTAAAAGACAGTTTGCGATAATTATAAATCTTGCTGAAAAAGGAGCTGGCATACTAATACAAAATGTAATGGATTGTAAAACTGAAACCTTGGGTCAATTAAGTGAATTGATGGTGTATAATCCCATTCCTTATCATTCCACTTCACAACATTCAAAACATAACATAACACTAGGACTAATTTCCTACAGACTGGTCGAATATAGAATATAGAACTTTTTTTTAACATACAACATGAAGTCAGCCATGTTTGCCAGTGTGTTACTGTTATGGTTCTGTGTATGTGTATATATATATATATATATATATATATATATATTTTTTTTTTTTTGAACAACAGAACCTCTTAGCTGCAAGACACTGCAGCGAGGTCCACAGGCCCAATGGTGGGCGGCTGTATGTCTGAACTCAATGTGAACAGCTGCAAAGACACTGCAGCGTGGTACTTAATGTGAACAGTGTGTACTGTGCTACACTCCATGTGAACAAGGTGCAACTAAAATCCTGCCAGTTTAGCTCACTGGCCAGGTGCACCAGTACAAGTGAAACACACACAGCTGCCAAGGGTTAACACTCACCCTAGGCCAGCAAACACATACACTTACCCCTGCAACAGCTAGGGGCCACCACGGAAGTTTAGAACATTCTCCTGCACACAGCTTGGAGTTACCAGGGGAGTTTGCATGGTCCTGCACACAGCTTGGAGCCATCAAACACCCATGCTCCCGCACACAGCTAGGAGCCACACATGAAGTCAGACAAGACACATAGGCTATCTCAGAGACCAAGCCTGCGGCAGCTCCACAAGCTGGAACGGCATCTACAGATCCTAGCCCTGGTGTAGCTCTAAGGGTGCATGCACACTGAGTAACGCCGGGCGTGTATGAGAGCCGTACACGCCGGCATTACAGCAGACTGCCGAACACTTCCCATTCACTTCAATGGGAGCGCTCGTAACAGCGGCGTTTACGAGCGCTCCCATTGAAGTGAATGGGAAGTGTTCGGCAGCCCTGCTGTAACGCCGGCGTGTACGGCTCTCATACACGCCCGGCGTTACTCAGTGTGCATGCACCCTAACAGTTCAGGGTTTACAGGTCCTACCTATCAGCACCCAGGAGAAGCAGAGGAACCCCACACAGAGGCCTAGTCTGAAACCTGCCTGAGTACTGGAGCCTATCCCTGCAAACTACTGTCATTCACTCCGTGGACTTTGAGGAGATTTAGTCAAAGTGTGAGCACCCGGTGGGCGTTGGCTCACACTATTTAAAGGGAAGTCCCCGCCCAATAGGGGCGGTGGCCATGACCTCACCGCTTACGCTCAATAGGGGGGAAATGGCACTTAGCTTATGAGCGGCTCCAAAAGTTTGAGCATGCTCAGTAGGGTGAAAGCTGGATGGTTAGACTGACCCGCAGATGGCGCTGTGCACTATGATAGCAACCTGCGGGACCCAATCCTAACAGTTACTTGGCATGACTTATAATGAGCTTCTAACCAGCACAGTTGGGGGAATCAGGGTGGATTGAGCCTCTAACCAGAAGAGTTTGGGAGCATTAGTGTGAATTGAACCTAGTAGGAGCAGAATTGTGCAACGCTGATGGTGAAGGAGTATGAGGAGGAGGAAGAATTGTAGAGGGTGAGCACACACATCAAACTTCATGTCAGGGTGCTTGACACCGCTGGAAATGAAAATGATGGGTCTATCCGGTGGCTGTTCATTTTGATAAGCGTCAGCCGGTCAGCACTGACAGCTGACAGCTGGCTGTGCTTATCTGTGATGATGCCACCAGCTGCGCTGAAGACATTTTCCGATAGCATGCTGGCATCAAGGCAGGAAAGGACCTCCAATGCATAGAGCGCAAGTTCCAGCCACAAATCCAACTTGGAGACCCACTAAATGTAGGGCGCAGAGGGATCGGAGAGGACAGGGCTGGGGTTGGCCGCAACATGCGCCTATACTTGTCACTCCTGGTGGCACTAGGCCCCTCAGTGGCGGTAGTTTGACCAGGGGGTGCCATTAACATGTCCCAGTCCTTGGAGAGTGTGCCCCTGGTGGGTGTGGACCAGATGGCAGTTGTTAGCCTGTTGGAGGAATTAGTCTGGCAACATGGGCGAGTTTTGCATGAGTGGTTAGTACACGGAAAACGTTGGCCTTGCTGCCTTTGGACATGCCTCTGCCTCTAGCTACCTTTTTGCTGCTGCGCTTGCATCCACATATACACTGCTTTCACCCCTAGACATCACCCCAGTCCATCACTAGAAAAATAGCTACAGCCCTCATCCAAAGTGACATACAATTCAAAAATAGGTAAAAAACCTTGTGCACTCACTCTGTCCGTTTGCTGGTTGCTGTGAATCGTGGAACCTCAAGACCGGTGCCAGGAAATCTCTCTCGGCTGAGATGAGGTCAAATGGAAGCAAATTTGAAGAAAATCCATCACTGCAGTCAGGTATCCGTATAAAATAAAACTTAACTTTTATTGACTTGTAGTTGCTACATTAAAAAATCTGTGTGCAGCAATAGGAGTAGCAGAAGCCTACGCGTTTCGGGATAGACCCTTACTCATGGCATACAGAGCTGTAATATGCTGCAATCTTATATAAAAATAAAAGAGACACACATAAAATCCAGGCCCCTCCCATCTGCACATAGGCAGGAAGTTAATTAATTAAGCAACATTTGTGATACATGCGATAAGTTGCAAGTGAAGCAGGAAAGAAAGCAGACAAAGTGGGTTGATTATAGTCAAAATAGTTCAAACAGGTTAAGGTAAATAAATAAATAAATCATAATTTGTAGTGACATAAATAAAACGTGACATGACCAAGAGATGTAACATCTTCATTACATAGTTGTGGCACCATACTGAAGAAACATAATGACAACATCCCTTTCTATGGTGCATAATGCACCAGGAGGATAGAGTACGTATTATACAGGGAAAAAAACAACAAAAAAAAAAACAACAACAACAACAAAAAAAAAAACACTGAGCTGAACACCGTACTGGAACATGAAAGTGTGATTTGTGTATGATGCTCCAGGAGGATAAGATAAGTATAACTACATTAAGAATTGCATGTGTATCATACTGGAAAGAAAAAGGAGAGGAAAAAAAAAAATTGGAAAAAATGAATTAAAAAAAAAATAAAATAGGGAATTTTTTTTTTTTATTTCTTGAATAAAAATTTTTTTTGAAAAAAATAAATAAAATTTATAGAAAAATAATAAATATTTGAAATGTATAATTGATGCATAAAGACTATAGGAATATAGGATGAATTGTTGCAGTTAGTACAATTAATAAATAAAAGCTAAGTCAGTACGGAAGTTCATTCCGTGGGGGAATCTAGTTTTGAGCATGAAAATCCAATAGGCTTCTCTACGTAAAAGTTTTTTCTGCCAATTTCCCCCTCTGACTGGTTTAACCCTCTCTATCCCGTATGCTTTGAAGGTGGTAGTGTCCCCTCCGTGTATTTCCCGAAAATGCTTAGATGCCCCTGAGCAATGTATAATATCCAAATTGCTACTGTGCAATATACTACAGTATACAGCATATCATCATAAAATTAATTAAAAAAAAAAAAAAAAAAAAACCTCATATATAAAAAGAGAGAAAAACAAAGTTATAAACATATGTGATTGTAACCAAGGACTGAAATACACAGATTGGCAAAACAGTCTTTTTTGCTTTTCTTTTTGTCCTTTATTTTTTTTCGTATACATAAGAGATCTTCCAAAGAAACGTATTATTATATTAAAACAAAAAAAAAAAGTAACATTTCATTTTGCCACAGATACTTCTTGCAAAAGGAAACACAAACAATAAAAAACACATCTAATATTAATCTGACTGAGAATAACATGAATAATTCTGCCCTTTATAACTAAAGTGATTTCTGCAAAGTCTTCACTGATGTCTCTGGAGGTCTGGAGATGTTGTATATGTGGGAGGTGGACACAGGTCTGCACAGTTCTATAGTAGACAGCTTTCATATATCCAGTAACCTGACAGTCCTATGCAAGCAAAGAAACCAAGGATCGCACTGATCACGTGTTGTATGCGTCTTCAATAAAGGATCAAATTTGTACCAAGTCGGTTCTAGTGCGCTGTTATTTACCTCTGGCACTTCCATCTCATCTGAGGGTCGCCAGGTTGGTCACATGTGGTGCCAATTTTCAAAAAGAGGTGTAAAAGATAACCTGAAAACTATAGGCCAATAAATTTGACTTCTGTGGTGGGAAAGATATTTGAGGGCTTTCTAAGAGACGCTAACCTGGAATATCTCAATGTAAATAATCTTATAACACCCAATCAGCATGGGTTTATGAGGAATCGGTCCTGTCAGACTAATCTGATCAGCTTCTATGAGGAGGTCAGTTCAAGGCTGGACATGGGTAATGCAGTGGACGTGGTGTATCTGGACATGGGTAATGCAGTGGACGTGGTGTATCTGGACATGGGTGATGCAGTGGACGTGGTGTACCTGGACATGGGTGATGCAGTAGACGTGGTGTATCTGGACATGGGTGATGCAGTAGATGTGGTGTATCTGGACATGGGTAATGCAGTAGACGTGGTGTACCTAGACATGGGTGATGCAGTGGACGTGGTGTATCTGGACATGGGTGATGCAGTAGACATGGTATATCCGGACCCGGACATGGGTAATGCAGTGGACGTGGTGTATCTGGACATGGGTAATGCAGTAGACGTGGTGTATCTGGACATGGGTAATGCAGTAGACGTGGTGTATCTGGACATGGGTAATGCAGTAGACGTGGTGTATCTGGACATGGGTAATGCAGTAGACGTGGTGTATCTGGACATGGGTAATGCAGTAGACGTGGTGTATCTGGACATAGTTAATGCAGTAGACGTGGTGTATCTGGACATGGGTGATGCAGTAGACATGCTGTATCTGGACTTTTCAAAGGCTTTTGATACTGTTCCACATAAAAGGTTTGTATGCAAAATGAGAATTTTGGGACTGGGGAAAACATGCATTTGGGTTAGCAACTGGCTCACTGATAGGAAACAGAGGGTACTTGTTAATGGTAAATATTCAGACTGGGCCACAGTCACCAGTGGGGTGCCGCAAGGGTCAGTATTGGAGAGGTCACCAGTGGGGTGCCACAGGGGTCAGTATTAGGTCCTCTCTTGTTGTATATCTTTATTAATGACCTGGTAGAGGGTTTACAAAGCAGGGTGTCCATATAACAAAGCAGGGGGTCCATATTTGCAGATGATACTAAACTTTGTAGGGTAATCAATAATGAGGAGGATAGTAGAATATTACAGGGGATGTAAGGAAACTGGAATCATGGGGGGCGGAGACTTGACAAATGAAGTTTAATGTTGACAAATGTAAAGTAATGCACTTTGGTCGACGTAATAACATGTATGACTATGTACTTAATAGTAAATTACTGGGTAAGACTGCCAATGAGAAAGACTTAGGGATTTTGGTGGACAGCAAGCTTAGCTTTAGTGACCAGTGCCAGGCAGCTGCTGCCAAGACAAATAAAACTATGGGATGCATCAAAAGAGGTCTAGATTCTCATGACAAGGACATAGTTATACCTCTATACAAATCACTGGTACGGCCACACTTAGAATATTGTGCACAATTTTGGGCCCCGATATACAAGAAAGACATAAGTGAACTTGAAAAAGTGCAAAGACGAGCAACCAAAATGATTAGGGGAATGGGTGGACTGGAGGACAACGAGAGGTTAACAAACTTGGGGTTATTCAGTTTAGAGAAAAGACGTCTACGGGGAGATCTAATAACAATGTACAAATACATGAAGGGACAATACAAAGAACTTTCTAAGGATATTTTTACTCCTAGGCCAGTGACAGTGACAAGAGGACATCCTCTACACCAAGACCAGTGACAAGGGGACATCCACTACGTCTGGAGGAGAGAAGGTGTCACCAGAAACATAGAAGGGGATTTTTCACAGTAAGAACAGCGAGGCGATGGGACTCTGCCCCGGGAAGTGGTGATGGTGGATTCACTGAACAAGTACAAAGAGAGAGTACAAAGAGGGCCTGGATGCCTTTCTAGAAGAGAACAATATTACGGGATATGGTTTCTAGATTTTACGGACACGTTGATCCAGGGTTTTTATACTGACTGCCAGATTTGGAGTCGGGAAGCAATTTTTTCCCCTGAAATGGGGGAATTGGCATGAGCCTCATGTTTTTTTGTTTTTTTTTTACATCCCCTGGATCAACACTGTAGGGATTGTAGGGTTATAGGTTGGACTTGATGGACTAATGTCTTTATCCAACCTCAACAACTATGTATCTATTTAACATCATTTGGGTTATCAATCCTATGCAAGACTCTATCTTATACATTTAAGGTTAGACATCTCAGGATATATATAGTTACAGGAGCAGCTAAGAGGTGACACATCTGTAAGTGTTATATTATGTTATGTTTTATTTGAACTATTAAGTTTCCTTTTACATTCAGTTCTGGTCTCAGTAGGATGATGTAACATTTAGGAAAGAAGATACAGCCCAGAAGTCCCGCACTAGAAACCTCAATGGTGAAGACCACCACAGCCACCATGTATTTCCCCTTGGTGCTGAGATAGGCCATAATGAAGGCAATCCACACACTGCAGAAGACCAGCATGCTGAAGGTGATGTACTGAGCCTCATTGAAGGTGTCTGGAAGTTTCCTGGCTAAAAATGCTACAACAAAGCTCAAGACAGCCAGAAATCCCATATAACCTAAAGAAATGTAGAAACCAATGACAGACCCCTCATCACATTGTAGGATTATCTTCCCTATTTCTACCTCTGTATCTTGATATGGGAATGGTGGAGATAAAGACAACCAGATGACACAGATGAAAACCTCAATGGATGAGAAGATGATTAGAAGACATGCAGAGAAATGTCTCCCGAGCCATCTCTTCATTGATGTGTTGGGTTTTGTGGCTTTGAAGGCCAAGACCACGGTGATTGTTTTGACCAAGATTGAAGAGACAGCAATTGTGAAAATGTTCCCAAAAGCCACTTGTCGGAGGAGACAGGACATTCTGTTTGGATGCCCAATAAATAGGAAAGGACAGAGAAAGGATAAAATGAGTGAGAGAAGAAGTATAAAGCTGAGGTTCTGGTTATTGGCCTTTACAATGGCGGTGTCCTTGTATTTGATGAATATCCCCAATATAACAGCAGTCAGAAGACAGAAGACCACAGCAATAACAATTAGAGATAATCCCAGGGAATCCTCATAAGATAGGAAGTCGATTGTTCTTGGGATACAGGTGTCTCTTCTCTCATTCGTCCATTGATACTCAGAACACTTCAGACAACTTTTCATATCTGGGAAGATGGAAATGTATAAGACATATTAATGATTCCTTATAGAATAATACTCTGTTATATAGGGAACTTTATATCATGGATTTCTGTAACATCTCTGCCTGTTCGGGTCTCTGCATCACCCTCTGCTCGCATGCTCGCAGGAGGCGTGTGCAGTTTGGTTCATGGCTTAAAGTTTTTGGTCGCACTGTGTGAACACGGCTCTAGTTCTGAGATTGTAGTTGCACCACACCCGTCTTCTGCCCTTGTTTGTCTCTGCTCCTCTAATGGTTAATTTGGCCTTGCCCTGTGATTGATAGCTGCCTTCCTGTCAACTCCATGGGCTTGTTCTTCCTCCCTATTTAACCTTGGCTCTCATTGACACCTTTGCTTGCTATTGCCTTGTGCATACTCGCTCCGTACTGTCACTATTTTGCTTGCTTTCTTATCCTTGACCCTTGGCTTTCCTCACTGACTATTCTTTGGACTCCGATTTGGCACTGCATCGCTTGACTGTTACTGACCCTTGGCTAGCTGATCTCTCTTTTTTGTTGTCCGTCTTGTCTGCGTTTTGTGTCTCACCTATACAGGAAGGGACTGTGTAACGGAGCAAAGGTATACGTCTTCCTCCGGATGGTCTTTTGAATCAACACGGACGCAAGAGGTCGGGAGACAACAGCAATTTATTGTAATCCACAAAGTTAGTAGCCGGCGGCGGTCACATCAACCGTAATAACAATAAGTCCACAGAAGTCACAATCCAATGATAACTTTGGTTCCTTGGTCCTGTAACTAAGTCCTGGCTCTCTGCAGAGCTGTGCACAGGCCGGCTAACACATACTAACTCCTAGCTATATACTAAACTGTTACACCTATACCTGGGGGTGGGAAGGGCTGAGTCACAGATCCTTCCCCCCTCACCTATACCAAGGAGAGCAGACTCCCTGTCTACTATGGACAATGCACCGTCCAACATCTTCTTGGAGACACTGATCAGATTATCTCCACCCATTGTCCTCACTGGTCCTCACTAGTTAGAGGGATTTGCATACAATGTGCTAACACACTAGACCCGAATCAGCCAACTACACACTGATGTTTACAACAGGTTAGAGAATACATTCCACATGAAATATATATTACACATTGCCTATAGTATAGACTCTAACCATCCCGTGACAACCCCTCCCCCTCTCAAAACATGTGCATGACACAATTGGCCTACACAGGTAAATTGGGGAATGCACATCAGTCTCTATAGCTCATATGTCCTCCTGCCGGGATAACCCATCTGCGTTCTGGTGTTGGTTCCCTCGGCGGTGCTGAATGGTAAAGTTGTAGGGTTGAAGGGCTGGCATCTGGCAGAAAATCCGGTCGATCCATGTTGGCTTCTCTCTGAGCTTGGCTTCGGGTCACTGCTCCCACAAAGTGGCACTGTAGATTTCCAACATCGTTGCCTAACAGAACATCGGCCGGCAGCCCGCTCATCACACCAATTGTGCATCGTTTTGGTCCATAACCATAGTCGAGTTCCACGGTAGCTTTAGGAATACGTCTTTGAGTACCCCCTGCCAACTTGATAGAAATGCCAGGACCCTCCTCTAGGGCCTCGGGTCGCACAACTCGGGGGTCCGCTACCGTTAGGAAAGCTCCCGAGTCCCGGAATCCAACAACTGTTCGGCCATCCAGTAGGACCTCCTGCAAGTGCTTCCTCTGAAGGTTTGCGGGATGTGTGGCGGAAGGCTGAATCCCATAGACCCCTGGAGGTGGAACAGATGGGTCATTCATGGAGTCATCTGGAAATGGGGCCAAACTTTCTGTCCTAGGGGTGGTTCCCAGGTAGTGAATAGGCCGAGATGCCACGGTGGCCCGTGCCCCCATGTTAACAGGGCAACTAGCTTGCAAATGTCCAGGCCGCCCGCAACCAAAACATCTGCGCTCTAGCATTCTTCCAGTAGGTCGTTGTCTAGGGACAGGGTTGTTCATAGCTGGAGGCCGATGGGCTGGGACAGGGGTAGAGGGGGAATTGTAATCCTGAGGCCGGGCACGAAAGGTGGGTGGCTGGCTGAAGGGTGTCTGGCGGACTGTGGTAGTTTTCCGCTCCTCTGCAAACAACCTCTTCCACTGCGGCTTGATGGTCAGGCCCTCATCTGCAAGGGAAGCAGCTTGCTCAACTGTGGCTGGGTTCCGTTCCAGCACCCACTCACGGATCTCAGCGGGGCACTGGGAAAAGAACTGTTCCTTAAGTATGACTTGGAGGATCTTATCGACTGTGACAGCCTCCTCTCCTTCTAGCCAGCGCTTGCATGCTTGCTTCAACTTGTGGGCGAACATGTGGAAGGAGCTTCCCCCATTGTAAGACAAAGAGCGGAACTGAACTCGGTAGGATTCTGGAGTGACTGCATAATACTTCTGCACCGCTCTTTTAATGGCCTCATAGTCCCGCTGATCACTAGGGTCCATGGCTCTGAGAGCTTCCGCAGCCCCATCTCGTAGGTGCCCCACCAGATACCGGACCCAATCCTTCTCTGGGACTTCCATCAGGTGGCACTGGTGTTCGAAGTCCTGAAAATATCCATCAACATCCCCAGCCGCTTCATCAAAGGTCTTGAAGTGTTTATGGGAGACATATGGTGGTTCTCTCACTGTTGGGCTGGGGGTCGACGTTTGATTATAATTCCGCGCAGTTATCTCAGCCATTCGCATTTCATGCGCCATTCTTTCCTTTTCATACGCCATTCTCTGTTCCTCCTTCTCCGTTTCCTGAGCCCTCTGTAACGCTCTACTCCTTTGCTCTGCAGTTGCTCCTAGCCCCAGCACTGCCAATTCCTCCTCATACAAAACAACCCATCTGCTCTTTTGGGTCTGTACCTGCCACTCCCGTATCTCTACTGTCTCCTGGGGGCAGCCCTCCTCATGGTCGCTTTGCAGGGTCATCTCCTCCAGTGCCTCGATCAGTTGATCTTTCGTTCTTCCCTGGTAACTCAGGTTTAGTTCCCGGGCCCTTACTTGTAGACTTGCCATAGTCCAGTTCCTGTATTCTGAGGTTGTGGCTCCATTAATCGCTGAGCTGCTGTAGTCCATCTCGCTGTCCGCTGTTGATCCCACCGCTGCCACCAGTTGTAACGGAGCAAAGGTATACGTCTTCCTCCGGATGGTCTTTTGAATCAACACGGACGCAAGAGGTCGGGAGACAACAGCAATTTATTGTAATCCACAAAGTTAGTAGCCGGCGGCGGTCACATCAACCGTAATAACAATAAGTCCACAGAAGTCACAATCCAATGATAGCTTTGGTTCCTTGGTCCTGTAACTAAGTCCTGGCTCTCTGCAGAGCTGTGCACAGGCCGGCTAACACATACTAACTCCTAGCTATATACTATATACTAAACTGTTACACCTATATCTGTGGGTGGGAAGGGCTGAGTCACAGATCCTTCCCCCCTCACCTATACCAAGGAGAGCAGACTCCCTGTCTACTATGGACAATGCACCGTCCAACATCTTCTTGGAGACACTGATCAGATTATCTCCACCCATTGTCCTCACTGGTCCTCACTAGTTAGAGGGATTTGCATACAATGTGCTAACACACTAGACCCGAATCAGCCAACTACACACTGATGTTTACAACAGGTTAGAGAATACATTCCACATGAAATATATATTACACATTGCCTATAGTATAGACTCTAACCATCCCGTGACAGACTGTCTTTGTGGTTGCCACCTATTATGTAGGATAGGTCCTGGCAATAGGAAGGGAAAGTTGGAGGCTTCAGCTTAGGGCTTACTGTCTCTTGTTTCCCCCTCCCAGGGTTCAAACAGTTACTGGGGAATTGTTGTTCTAGCAATTCCATAACAATTTCCTTATCTCTTTTTTTTCTAAAATCTTTCTGGTGTCTTCTAACATCCATCTAGATCTGCTAAGATGCTATAAAAATTCTTATTTCTTAACTTTGGAAAATATTTTTTAACAAATAAGACACCCAGTACAGTACAAGTGTTTGGCTTTCTTGGTCCAGTCCATAGGCGTTTATAACTTATAAGGAATAAAGGTACAAGAAGTGGGAGAGTAAGATAATCCTATAACGTTTCACCATCAGGAAATTCAATGTGTTACAGCAAAATAGATTGTACAATAATAATACAAAAGCTCCACAGTAGAGGCAACACAGTGACAGTAGATATAGATAAAAAGGTAAAGGTAAAAAAGTAGTAGAAGGGATGTCACATCTTTACATTACTATTAAGAATAGCAACTATAGTAAATGTCTTGGTACCTGGGTGAGGAAAAAGGCAGTGCAGTAGTAATATCTGGATCTGTGGTCCTAGCAGCAGTGGAAGGAGGGAGCGGCTGATGAGGGAGCTGTGAGTCTCAGGCATCTGGCAGAGGTTCCCAAAGAGCATAGGGGGTCAGGAGGAGCTATAAGGCAGGGGCTCAGGGACTACTGACATCATCATGTGATGCTGACATGCGGGCACCCTCTGAGCTGGGGCCACCATCCTGACCACGAACAGGCTGCGAGACCACAGGCAGCGATGAGGCCAGAGTCTATGTGACCACTGAGTCAGCATTAGGAGCCATCTGTAGGAACGGGGAGGAGGACGACTGCAGGCCAGGCACTTGGCTGGGAACATCTGGCTGAGATGAGGAGAGCCGGCTGTACATCTTGAGAGTCTGGAGCGGGTGCTGGCGCTATCTTGGAAAAATGTCATCTGGTAGTGACACAGGGGCCACAGATAGGAGATATTTGGCAATCTGCGTCTCCGAGAGTGGTCCCTTCTTTCCAAATGCACTGAACCATGGCTGGGCTGAAGAATTGGAGTGGTTTTGACTCAAAAAACTAAGATTAAGCAGCTCGGGGTCTGGGAGCTGTGAGAAGGTGCGCCACCACCCCACCCCCCAATTAAAAAAAATATATATATAGAAATTTTTCATCTCTGAAACAGGTTAGCATATTAGTCAGTGTTAACCTTAAACAGTATGGAAGATCAACAACATCAAGGTGTGACTTTATGACCACAGTATAATCACTGCAATCTTATATGTATTTATATTTATTTAGGGCTACCATGTTATGTAATGCTGCAACATGCTCATTCTTCATGCGGATTCGCCTCGAGACATCCGCCTGAAGACACCTCCCTCCCGACTAGGCCCATTCATTTGGGCCTAATCCAGAGCGGATTGCCGCGACTCGATGCCCGTATTTTGGATCTAAATCTGAGGCAGCCTCGATGTCAAATTCCGGTCCAAAATACCCTGTGTGAGCCTGGCCTTAAGGTGTCCTCCCAATAGTATATAAAGTATATACAGTCTAGCCTGTGCTAATCTGAAACATAGCCTGCACTAACTGAAAAAAAAATAAAAAATTATATATATATATATATATATATATATATATATGTATATATATAGTGTAATGTAATTTAATGTGTGTATATAAAATGTCTGACACCATTCTAGTTTCATAGTGTAACACTCACTGACCAGGAGGTGACCCTTTTAGTGCTTTGCACGTTTTCGTGAAATATTTTTTGCTGCCCAATCACTAAGCAGTGTGCAGTAAAATGACTTGGATAAAACAGGTCAGGGTCAGGCAAAAAGAGGGGGAGGAGGAAACATTTGTTCAAGCACTACTAACAATAAGAATATGTATGGCAACAGCAACACTACTTCTGGTCCTAGCAGCCCCGCCAGTAGTTGCAGTGTTCCTGAAAATACTTTTTGGAAAGCAATGAACCACAAAAATTGAGTGAGGGGTTTGTGTGTTCATCCTCAATGTGTAATCTACCATGCTGTCTTTCTGTACTGTTAACCATTTCTATTCCTTTATTTTCACTGGCACAGATCCCAAGCACTAGTAGTAATTTGGCAACTGCTGAGACAGAGAAATTCCTCATAGTCCAATACTTCCTCTTCTTCCTCCTGTATTTGATGAGTTAGATGAGAACTACAAGTGTTTGTTTTTCTTTTTTTAATGTAGAGGAGGTACAGGTGAAAGACATGAGTGTTGGTGGAGATAGTAATGGCAGGGTTGTGCTACTGATGGTAGTGCTGGCAGGGGAACTAGATATACACGTATTCCATTGCCATAATAAGTAACAGAAAAGTGAGGGAGGTGATAAGGAATCTGATGATTCTATCATGTTTAAAGGGATATATATATATCGGATCCCGATCGGCGATTGAGGAAATTTCACAATCACGATCAGGATCAGTTGGAAAAATGATTGGAAATCGGATTTTTAAATCAATCCTGAAATCTCAAGATCGGCTCAACCCTAATTGTAGGATTTTTTAGGATTTTATTTATTGGATTTATAGTGGCCCCCTGATTACAAGAATATCAGCATGTCCAAGAAAAAATGGTCTAATCTGGAGTAAACGTTGCAGGAGTGGGAATAGAATGTGTCACCCCGGCTTTCTGGGTGGCCGTATGTCATAGATAAGCTGGTGAGTGAAAAACAACCTACCAACACGTCAGAGGTAAGGGAGAGAGAGGTGCGTTGAGCCCCAGGAAAAGTCTACAGTGGGATCTAAGGCCATATTGAAGTCTCCCACAATCAAGGTGCCCTCCATGAAATCCTCCAGATTAGAAAAGATGCCTTCTATGGCGCCAGCTGGTTGAAGTTGGGGAGATAAAGATTAGTAAGGGTGAAAATTGCCAGTTTTCCGTTCACAAACAAAATTCTGCCCGATCCATCTATGAAAGCTGCCTTAAACTGGTGTGTGTGATCAAATCTATTGAAGAACAGATTTAGTTTATTAAGCCACTTTGTATCTCCTTCTACCTGGGAGACAGGTTGTCTCTGCCCAGAAATTGACTTAAGGCTTTTCCAGACTTTACTGATGTTTGTATTTTATTTGCTGTTCCATCTTTCTCTTATAATTGGCTTTTCCCTCCGGGATTTGAGGCCTCAGCTCCGTTTGCACATCCTTCAGTCTTTCCTTGTCTCCAGACCTAAATACCGTCTTTTTTCTCCTTAAAAAGAGCTTTTATTTCAAGGTGAATTCATGGTTTGTTGTTAGAGATGCACCTCACCACTTTTAGAGGTATTGTGTTGTCCACATAAAATTAATGTAGCCCATTATGCAGTGTGTGAGACCTTCCATGTCCTATCCATAGGAATCCTGAAACTCTTCCCATGCAGTTGTGTCAAAACAATCCCCCAGACCACCATCACTCTTCTTGTACCATCTCCTCACTGTGCGAGTGACAGCCGGTTCTCTATGTACAAGAGGCTTGTACACGGGTCGCAGATGAAACAACTTCCCCAATGGAGCTTACAATGTTTCCAGAATAATTGAATGGGTACAAGAGGTCATAGGAATGAGAAAACTATTTCTGACTTTACAAGGTGAGGCAGGTTTGATACAGCAGTGGAGGGAAACTGTGTTTAAAAGGATATTCCTAACATTACAAGTTGTTTTTGCTTGACAGTCTGTAGGTAAATATTACCTGTCTCATTGGAGATTTCACCCTCTGAACAGGGCACACAGTAGTAGCAGCATCTCTGTTGACCTTCCAATGGAATTTTCCTATATCCATGTAGACAGCTTGGAGTACAGACAGATTTTGGAGTCTGGGGATAGAAGAAGGTTTATAAAAAACAAACTTTGACACTTCAGGAAAATGACAATATACAAGATGGTTAAAGGAAGTCTATCCCCTACACCAGCCAAGATAAAGTACTGCTATAGTAATGTACCTGCTACAAAGACAATTCCAAGCCTACCTTTGATATGTAGATTAGTTCACCAGGATGGCAATAAAACAGTTTTTACTGGTATGCAAATGAATCTTAGAGAGCACAGGGGGTGTTGACTGGATTGCTGGAGCACAGCCACGTCATCAGAAATATTACCCATCCAGTCATGTAGTTTGGCTCCCTCAGCAATTCTAGAGCTGCATCATCATCAATTACAGAGCAGTGCACCAAAATCTCACAAATGTGCAATACACTCCTGTAGTTCATGTCATGTCCAAGTATATTGCCTTCGAACTACAGGAGCATACTGCACATGCCCAGAATTTCAGCAAAGCTCTCTATTCTTTATCACAATAGTGATGGACAACTTAGTACTTTTACATGTTTTCATTTCAATAATTTATATTGATCAAAATTTCAATTTTTAATACAACAAACAAGGTGCATTGAAGAAAATAACACAAGTCAAATTCAATTCTCAAATACAAAATTCACAAAAAAATGAGACACATAGGGGGAGACGTAAAACACCACTAGAAACAAGAAGGAAAAGAAAGACATCTAATCCCAGTCTTTAGGTATTCAACCAAGAGAAAACTCAACAGTTACATCCTTCTAACAAGACTAAAGAGGCAGATCTAGAAGCTTGCCATTCTTCTCCAGACCAAGATTTACCAAGCATTCTTTCTCATAAATTAATCGGATACGTCTTTGGGAAAGCAGAGCGGGGATCAAAGGAATAATAAATAGGCTTGAGACCACATCTTGGTACTTTAAGAAGTGATATCACAGTTGGATTACAATTAACTTTGAAGAAATCATGAGTCTGAATACAATGTCTAAGTTGATAAAGAAGTGTAATCTTTAAGGATACCAATTTGAAATAAGAGATTTACATTCCTTATCCCTTTCACTATCCAGCTCTCCATTCTCAAGTACGAATCAACATCGGAAATATTTGAATAGGATTCATTGAGTAATCTAGCTTGACCGGTCTGGTTACTCATAAGTGTATATAACGCCAAGCTGATATAGAGTCTTTGGTAAAAGGTGAGCATGAACCTAACTTGGACTTAAGCCAAAAGGAGGCAACTATAACATCTCGTAAGCTATTGGCTACAAAATAGGATTTTTCAATGTACATTCAATGAAGATTTTTCACTCTAGACAAACCATAATAATAACAATAATAATAGTAATAATAATAATAATAATAATAATAATAATAATAATAGTAATAATAATAACAACAACAACAACAACAACAATAATAATAATAATAACAATAGTAATAATAACAACAACAACAACAACAACAACAACAACAACAACAACAATAATAATAATAATAATAATAATAATAATACATTTTATTTATATAGCGCCAACATATTCCGCTGTACTGTACAATTTGCAGGGATTAAATACATGACCACTAATGGCAAAAATAGTGAATTTAAAACTCAACTTTTATTAGAAATATTTTAAAATTACATATATATAGTGATGAAGTATCAACTCCTGAATTCATTTGACCCCGGTCTATAGTGCTTGAAATATCTTACACATCACTGAGGATTTAGGGAGTCAATTAAACAACACCCATTCCTGCTCAGCTTTACCAGGTAGGGTAAGATGAGAAAACACTCTGATAAAAGTAATCTATATCAACGTGATCTCACTGTGTTAGTCCATAGGAAAAATGGAGAGATCAATCCCCTCATAGCTGATTCTAGTGGTAAAATTAGAATCGGTAGCTTTAGAATGGGATATAGAGCAGATACTGTATAGAGGGATTAATGTCCTGGCTATATCCTCTCAGCGATCACACATTACATGCATAACCCCATTCCCCTGGCTAAATTTACCACTTAGTGAGTCACTTGCTCTCCTATTCACAGTATAGTCTGCACTGGATAGTAGGTAACCAATGTAACTCTCACTGTGGTATATTTCCTAATGCACCAATTGCAACTCTTTCAATTGCTTATATTCATTCACTCACACATCAGATAGGCTAGGGGTCGAATAGAGATACATGAGCTCTGATGGCACATGCCCAGGAGGGAGGAGAATAGAAGGTTTTTTTTTTTTCTCATAAATAATGGAAGAAATAAATAAAATACATCAAATGATTCTAGAATTTTACCTGAGTATATTTCGGATGCCATCGAATATCATCATCCTTTATTTTAAATTGTTCGTGGCCGTCCACATTATGAAAATATCCAACTTGTCTTATTTCTTTCTCTGTGTTGGAAATAAAATAAGTCACCACATCAAATCTTCCGGGCACATTTCTTTGATCAGTAAAGTGAACCCTCTCACCGCCCGAAGTCGTGACATTAACCTTCTGTAAGTATCGGTTGACCTGTGGAATAATGTGATGTGTGTTATGGACATCAGAGATTCCAGGGTTGTTCCATCATCTCCTCCCTATTAGATGGTTTGGGGCAGTCACTATGTAGATGTCTCAGGGCTTAGTCACTAGTGATCAGGTGATCTCTGCTCCGGGCAGGCTTGTTAGGGAGAAGTTCCTGATGGGTTAGTCCCTCTATAAATATCCCTGGTCCCTGCAGGAAAACATTGGGATATAGAGATAGACTGTACACATGTCTTCCACTGTATCATCTAATACCTTGTAGCTTACCTAGTTAATCTCTTGCTGTTCAGTTTGTTCTTGTGGTTTATCCTAGTCCAGTCTGATCTATTGTATTTCCTCTTTATTTTCTTTCAGTTTGTAATCCATCATCAATCTTCTCCATTCCCTGACTGTCACCACCATCATCCATCTGCTCCATTCCCTGACTGTCACCACCATCACCCATCTGCTCCATTCCCTGACTGTCCCCTCCATCATCCATCTGCTCCATTCCCTGACTGTCACCACCATCATCCATCTGCTCCATTCCCTGACTGTCACCACCATCATCCATCTGCTCCATTCCCTGACTGTCACCACCATCATCCATCTGCTCCATTCCCTGACTGTCACCACCATCACCCATCTGCTCCATTCCCTGACTGTCCCCTCCATCATCCATCTGCTCCATTCCCTGACTGTCACCACCATCATCCATCTGCTCCATTCCCTGACTGTCACCACCATCATCCATCTGCTCCATTCCCTGACTGTCACCACCATCATCCATCTGCTCCATTCCCTGACTGTCACCACCATCACCCATCTGCTCCAT
This sequence comes from Leptodactylus fuscus, assembly GCF_031893055.1. Lineage (NCBI taxonomy): Eukaryota > Metazoa > Chordata > Amphibia > Anura > Leptodactylidae > Leptodactylus > Leptodactylus fuscus. The sequence goes on from NC_134267.1 coordinate 240,282,025, forward strand.
TCCCTGACTGTCCCCTCCATCATCCATCTGCTCCATTCCCTGACTGTCACCACCATCATCCATCTGCTCCATTCCCTGACTGTCACCACCATCATCCATCTGCTCCATTCCCTGACTGTCACCACCATCATCCATCTGCTCCATTCCCTGACTGTCACCACCATCACCCATCTGCTCCATTCCCTGACTGTCCCCTCCATCATCCATCTGCTCCATTCCCTGACTGTCACCACCATCATCCATCTGCTCCATTCCCTGACTGTCCCCTCCATCATCCATCTGCTCCATTCCCTGACTGTCACCACCATCATCCATCTGCTCCATTCCCTGACTGTCACCACCATCATCCATCTGCTCCATTCCCTGACTGTCACCACCATCATCCATCTGCTCCATTCCCTGACTGTCACCTCCATCATCCATCTTCTCCATTCCCTGACTGTCACCACCATCATCCATCTGCTCCATTCCCTGACTGTCACCTCCATCATCCATCTGCTCCATTCCCTGACTGTCACCACCATCATCCATCTGCTCCATTCCCTGACTGTCACCACCATCATCCATCTGCTCCATTCCCTGACTGTCACCTCCATCATCCATCTTCTCCATTCCCTGACTGTCACCACCATCATCCATCTGCTCCATTCCCTGACTGTCACCACCATCATCCATCTGCTCCATTCCCTGACTGTCACCACCATCATCCATCTGCTCCATTCCCTGACTGTCACCACCATCATCCATCTGCTCCATTCCCTGACTGTCGCCACCATCATCTATTTGGGCCATTATATGTTTATCTTCACCATGTGGTTCTTGTCATCTCTTGGACAGTTTCCATTTCTTGCCATTGCTTGGTATCTGATGTGCTTAATATTAGTAGTGAAGTAGTATCGCTCCTTTTCGTCAATCCGCCCAGACACACCCCTTTTCTTTCAAGTTGACAGATGCCACCCCCCTAAGTGCCCAAAACACCTCTTGTCAACACGCCCCACCTGGTCAGGTCTCACGCCCTCCTCCAACCCACCAAAATGTCTTAGGGTGTTATAGCTAGGTGTGTTGCTATATGCTGATGGAATTAGAATGATAATGATTCATCTCTCATATTACTTAATAGGGTCATACAGAGACATGACCCGGAGGGTGACTTATTGACATGCCCTGACATGTGAGCTAGGTGTGGCGCTATATATGTGAAGGAAATCTATTTTCAGAGTGAATTATTAGCTAAAGGCTAAATCACTATACATATGGATTAAACACAGGCAAAAATGCAATGTTTTAAAAACTTTATTCAACAAATCGTTATAGCGTGTATGAGTTACATTATATAACAATATGCAGTTACTTTATAAATAATATATAGAGATGAGCGAACTGCGTTCAATCAAATTGATATTCGATTGAATATCAGGCTATTCGAGGTATTCGATTACAATCAAATACCACAAGACAAACGCGCTAAAAATTTGCATCCCCTCCCACCTTCCCTGGCGCATTTTTTGCACCAATAACTGTGCAGGGGAGGTGGGACAGGAACTACGACAATGGAGGCATCGAAAATAAATCGGAAAAAGTAATTGGCTGCCGAAATCAGGTGACCTCCAAGTTATACGAATAGTGGATTTAAGATCCGGGTGATATGAGACTGTGAACTGTGGCCAATCAACGCTGGTCAATGAATTCCTATGGGAAAAAGTCAACTCTCGCATATCGCAAGCTGACAGGGATTCCGATGAGATAGTGGCATAATACAGGTACTTGGGCATGTTAGATGCCCCCAGACATGCTCCCCCTGCTGTCCCAGTTGCATTCCAGGGTGTTGGCATCATTTCCTGGGGTGTCATAGTGGACTTGTTGACTCTCCTGAGTTGAAGTGTGGCTTCCCCTGAAGCAATGCATTTTTCCCCCATAGACTATAATGGGGTTCGTTATTCGTTCGAATAGTCAAATATTGAGCGGCTATTCGAAACGAATATCGAATATCAAATATTGAATATTTCACTGTTCGCTCATCTCTAATAATCTACACATGAGCAGTATTTACAATTTACAAGCTTAACCAAGAAGCTTGTAATATGGAAAGAAGCTGAGGAGGTTTTGACCAGGAGATGGCGCTTAGGGATGACATTTACAGACGCCTCAATAAGGTTCGTTTTTAAATTGTCCAGAATTTTTCTCGTAGATGAATTACCTACAACAGTAGAAGGTATATTTATGTTGGCCATGGCAAGCATAAACGCATCCCAGCCCAACGGGGCTTTATTTCTTGAGAGCCTATGGCTTTGCGTCATGTTGAACACAAGGTCTAGCATGTTAGAATTAGGAACAACATCGCGCTTGTAGATAAATTCACCTTTATCATTCCAGGCTGTAACGCCTCCGCTCTGCAACATCCTACTTTACACAAGTTCAGCATTTTTCTTAAAACAGGGCTTCACATTTGTTACAATTTCATGAATCGAATCACTTTTATTAGCGGGTGTATTTCGCAATTGTTGATGATCAGGCTCAGACTGGTTAACTAGGTGTAAAGTCGCCAGCTCTTTAGCGCTCTCCTTAGCAAGAATCAAGTATCACTGCATCATATCTGTGTATCTTTTAATTTTCACATCACCGGTAAGTCAGAGCTGTGTAAAATACCGCTAATTGTGGTGTCCATGCGCTGTATTACGCTCTGTCTTACATTGGGTAGAGGTTAGGGTTGAGCCGATCTTGACTTTTCAGGATCGATTTTAAAATCCGATATCCGATCATTTTTCATTCGAACCCGATCTCGATCCCAATTCCGATCCCAATGCAAGTCAATGAGATTTTTTTTATTAATCGGAGATCGGCTTTTAAAAGCAATCCTACCCTCTGGTGTCCACTTACCTCCAGAGATGGCTGGTCCTGTGACCCGTGCCTTCATTCTTCGCCTCGCTGACGATCCATGCTGCTTTTCTTCCTTCGCTGCCCCCTCCCTGCCAGGTTAGGAGAGTGTGGGTGGGTTAGGAGAGTGTGGGAGGGTACTGGGAGGGGAGACGTCGCGTCTCCCTGCCCTGTACCCACCCACACTCTAAGCCACAAGCCCCGCCTACCTAGCGCTTTAAACACTAACCTGGGAGGCGGGGCAGCAAAGCAAGAAGAAGGAGGGCACTGGAGCAGCCATCTCTAGAGGTAAGTAGCTGCTAGAGATTTAGTTTAGCCTTCCATTCGAATGAATGGAGGCAGCCGGCGTGCAGGGAGTTAAGGCTGTGTGTCGGCTGCTTCCATTCATTCCTATGGAACTGCAGCGGAGCCTTCACACTGAATATACTGTACATCATATACTCAGTGTGAAGGCTAAGCAAAGCATTGTGGGAAAAATCACTGATCTCGATCCCACTTAAAAAGATCGTGTTCGGAATTCCGATGGCGATCGTGAAATTTTCTCGATTGCCGATCGGAATCCGATCTTTTCCGAACATGATTGCTCAACCCTAGTGGAGGTGTAAAGACTTGACTTATTCTGTTGAGTTCGTATTTGGGCACCAAGTACCGTATATACTCGAGTATAAGCCGACCCGAGAATAAGCCGACCCCCCTAATTTTACCACAAAAAAATGGGAACACCTATTGACTCGAGTATAAGCCGAGGGGGTAAATGCAGCAGTTACTGGAAAATTTCAAAAATTAAAATGGCCGGAGTTTTTGGGTGCAGTAGTTGCTGGGTGCTGGGGAAGGGGAGGGGGTGTTTTGGTTGTCTGTCTGCCCCTTCCCTGAGCTTGAGGACTGTTTTTTTTACCCCCACTTGGAATTCAGTCTGGCTGAATATAGGGGATCTGCAGTGCTCCTATTAACCCCTTCCTGATGGAACAGGAGCACTGCAGATCCCCGATATTCAGTAGACCGGGCACTGTCAGACACAGGAGACCTAATGTGTTTCTGTTTCACAGTCATTTTCTACTTTTGTGTGTATTCTAGGGAAAGGAGGGATTTACAACTTTTAATTTTTTTTATTTTTTTTTTAAAGCTTCTTTTTTTTCCACTATTTTATTGGAGATTCTATATATTGATATTGCGGCTGGTCATAGACCCCCCTCCCCTTAAAAAAAATAAAATACAATTTTTGCTGACTCGAGTATAAGCCGAGGGGGATTTTTAAGCACAAAAACTGTACTGAAAAATTTGGCTTATACTCCAGTATATACGGTACATTTTCTCCGCATGATTCATTATTTGCTACAAAGCAAACTCGTTATTAACGGAATTGCAAATCCCAATAGCAGACCTGTCTGATTGACTAAGCGCTTCTTTTTCTTTCTGGAGATTGTTTTATCACGCAGCCTCCTTATATCTTTACGCCACTTCTTTAGTATCTTTTTCTGCCGTTCCTTTAGCGGAATTCACCCTTTCAAGATATTTAAGATGATCTCGCATGTGGAGGCTATTAAATCATCGCTAGCATGATGCAAAATAGACTTTTACAAGCGTTTTTAAGAGAGCCCAATTACGGCGTAATCTCTACGATATCTTGCCGCTGCAATGTAGTCAGCCTAGACTGCGTTTAGTCTTCTAAATCTCACTTTTTAAAAGTCCCCTGGTGGGGAGTTTTGGTACTAAATGTTTTTTCATGTCGTCCGTTTCCCCATGCCTTGATTAGCACACATACAAATTTTCAGGCAATTCCGTCCATTGGGTCAGCCTGCACACGACTCCTGAGGTTATTTTATGGCCACCCTGTACATTTAAAAGAAAAAAATTGTGTTAAAATAATGACGTTTAAATACATTTTATAAGTTGCGATTACAAAATGGATAAAAACAACAACTTACATTCATGTGTGGGGCTGATCCTTGACAATGCTGCTATGAAACCAGGACCTGTTGAAGTGATGTGTGCTTTCAAACCTGCCAGCGGGTGCCTTATATCTGGGCTGACACACCCTTAGGGCTATTGGCTATGGGGGTTGGTCAATCACATATGGATGCAATTCACCTTATCAATAGATTATATCACTATACACTGTGTTAGTACACAATCCTATATAATAGATATAGATCATCTAAAATCTCATTATCGATACATCATGTCGCCAATGGCATCTGAAAAATATTTGCAAAAGATATATTTTAATCCTAAAGAACCCGGATCTTTTGGTGGTGTAGAGGTCTGTTAAAAAACATGGTATAGAGAGGCCGACTGTTGCATCCTGGTTAATAACCTAACCGATTTATACACTCCATAAACCGGCAAGAAAGACATTTAAGAGGAATAGTGTTATGGTCTCAGACGTTGATTCTCAATGGCAGGCAGATTTGTGCGATCTTTCAAATTATGCAAAAGAAAATGACGGTATAAATGATTTATTAACAGTGATCGCTTTCAAAATACGCCTGGGCTGTACCCTTGAATGATAAGATGGGGGTGTCACGGGATGGTTAGAGTCTATACTATAGGCAATGTGTAATATATATTTCATGTGGAATGTATTCTCTAACCTGTTGTAAACATCAGTGTGTAGTTGGCTGATTCGGGTCTAGTGTGTTAGCACATTGTATGCAAATCCCTCTAACTAGTGAGGACCAGTGAGGACAATGGGTGGAGATAATCTGATCAGTGTCTCCAAGAAGATGTTGGACTGTGCATTGTTCAAAAGAGACAGGGAGTCTGCTCTCCTTGGTATAGGTGAGGGGGGAAGGATCTGTGACTCAGCCCTTCCCACCCACAGATATAGGTGTAACAGTCTTAGTATATAGATATAGCTAGCAGTTAGTATGTGTTAGCCGGCCTGTGCACAGCTCTGCAGAGAGCCAGGACTTAGTTACAGGACCAAGAACCCAAAGTTATCATTGGATTGTGACTTCTGTGGACTTATTGTTATTACGGTTGATGTGACCGCCGCCGGCTACTAACTTTGTGGATTACAATAAATTGCTGTTGTCTCCCGACCTCTTGCGTCCGTGTTGATTCAAAAGACCATCCGGAGGAAGACGTATACTTTTGCTCCGTTACAACTGGTTGGCAGCGGTGGGATCAACAGCGGACAGCGAGATGGACTACAGCAGCTCAGCGATTAATGGAGCCACAACCTCAGAATACAGGAACTGGACTATGGCAAGTCTACAAGTAAGGGCCCGGGAACTAAACCTGAGTTACCAGGGAAGAACGAAAGATCAACTGATCGAGGCACTGGAGGAGATGACCCTGCAAAGCGACCATGAGGAGGGCTGCCCCCAGGAGACAGTAGAGATACGGGAGTGGCAGGTACAGACCCAAAAGAGCAGATGGGTTGTTTTGTATGAGGAGGAATTGGCAGTGCTGGGGCTAGGAGCAACTGCGGAGCAAAGGAGTAGAGCATTACAGAGGGCTCAGGAAACGGAGAAGGAGGAACAGAGAATGGCGCATGAAAAGGAAAGAATGGCGCATGAAATGCGAATGGCTGAGATAACTACGCGGAATTATAATCAAACGCCGACCCCCAGCCCAACAGTGAGAGAACCACCATATGTCTCCCATAAACACTTCAAGACCTTTGATGAAGCGGCTGGGGATGTTGATGGATATTTTCAGGACTTCGAACACCAGTGCCACCTGATGGAAGTCCCAGAGAAGGATTGGGTCCGGTATCTGGTGGGGCACCTACGAGATGGGGCTGCGGAAGCTCTCAGAGCCATGGACCCTAGTGATCAGCGGGACTATGAGGCCATTAAAAGAGCGGTGCAGAAGTATTATGCAGTCACTCCAGAGACCTACCGAGTTCAATTCCGCTCTTTGTCTTACAATGGGGGAAGCTCCTTCCACATGTTCGCCCACAAGTTGAAGCAAGCATGCAAGCGCTGGCTAGAAGGAGAGGAGGCTGTCACAGTCGATAAGATCCTCCAAGTCATACTTAAGGAACAGTTCTTTTCCCAGTGCCCCGCTGAGATCCGTGAGTGGGTGCTGGAACGGAACCCAGCCACAGTGGAGCAAGCTGCTTCCCTTGCAGATGAGGGCCTGACCATCAAGCCGCAGTGGAAGAGGTTGTTTGCAGAGGAGCGGAAAACTACCACAGTCTGCCAGACACCCTTCAGCCAGCCACCCACCTTTCGTGCCCGGCCTCAGGATTACAATTCCCCCTCTACCCCTGCCCCAGCCCATCGGCCTCCAGCTATGAACAACCCTGTCCCTAGACAACGACCTACTGGAAGAATGCTAGAGCGCAGATGTTTTGGGTGCGGGCGGCCTGGACATTTGCAAGCTAGTTGCCCTGTTAACATGGGGGCACGGGCCACCGTGGCATCCCGGCCTATTCACTACCTGGGAACCACCCCTAGGACAGAAAGTTTGGCCCCATTTCCAGATGACTCCATGAATGACCCATCTGTTCCACCTCCAGGGGTCTATGGGATTCAGCCTTCTGCCACACATCCCGCAAACCCTCAGCGGAAGCACTTGCAGGAGGTCCTACTGGATGGCCGAACAGTTGTTGGATTCCGGGACTCGGGAGCTTTCCTAACGGTAGCGGACCCCCGAGTGGTTCGACCCGAGGCCCTAGAGGAGGGCCCTGGCATTTCTATCGAGTTGGCAGGAGGTACTCGGAGACGTATTCCTAAAGCTACCGTGGAACTCGACTATGGTTATGGACCAAAACGATGCACAATTGGTGTGATGAGCGGGCTGCCGGCCGATGTTCTGTTAGGCAACGATGTTGGAAATCTACAGTGCCACTTTGTGGGAGCAGTGACCCGAAGCCAAGCTCAGGGAGAAGCCAACATGGATCCACCGGATTTTCTGACAGATGCCAGCCCTTCAACCCTACAACTTTACCATTCAGCACCGCCGAGGGAACCAACACCAGAACACAGATGGGTTATCCCGGCAGGAGGACATATGAGCTATAGAGACTGATGTGCATTCCCCAATTTACCTGTGTAGGCCAATTGTGTCATGCACATGTTTTGAGAGGGGGAGGGGTTGTCACGGGATGGTTAGAGTCTATACTATAGGCAATGTGTAATATATATTTCATGTGGAATGTATTCTCTAACCTGTTGTAAACATCAGTGTGTAGTTGGCTGATTCGGGTCTAGTGTGTTAGCACATTGTATGCAAATCCCTCTAACTAGTGAGGACCAGTGAGGACAATGGGTGGAGATAATCTGATCAGTGTCTCCAAGAAGATGTTGGACTGTGCATTGTTCAAAAGAGACAGGGAGTCTGCTCTCCTTGGTATAGGTGAGGGGGGAAGGATCTGTGACTCAGCCCTTCCCACCCACAGATAGAGGAAGTAACAGTTTAGTATATAGATATAGCTAGCAGTTAGTATGTGTTAGCCGGCCTGTGCACAGCTCTACAGAGAGCCAGGACTTAGTTACAGGACCAAGAACCCAAAGTTATCATTGGATTGTGACTTCTGTGGACTTATTGTTATTACGGTTGATGTGACCGCCGCCGGCTACTAACTTTGTGGATTACAATAAATTGCTGTTGTCTCCCGACCTCTTGCGTCCGTGTTGATTCAAAAGACCATCCGGAGGAAGACGTATACTTTTGCTCCGTTACAGGGGGTTTCTGCAGCCGTCGCTTTTGAAGCGATTTTCAAGAATGATGGCCGCATGCCGCATAAACTACAGACAGACAGGGGTCGCGAATTTATGAACAAAGCTATGTAGCATCTTTGTCAAGAGCGCGATATTCACCTTGTTTTTTTTTACTACGAAGAGTGCCAAAGCAGCTTTAGTGGAACGATTGAACAGAACGTTAAAAACAAAAATGTGGCGGTTTTTAAATAACTGCAACACCCACTGATATATAGATGAATAAAATAATTTTTTATACAGCTATAATCCCACATACCACAATACAATTCACTGCAGGCCTGCGGACGTATCAAAAGACAATTCATTAAGAATAGGGAGGACCATTTATGGCAAATGCGCGACTCTTAAACCAGATAGACAAACGTTACAAATAGGTGACAATGTTCGCATAACACAGTTTAAAGGATCTTTTGCAAAAGGGTATGAACAGACTTACACGGAAGAGATTTTTGTCGTCTTGAGCGTTAACACAAGATTTCAAAAACCTATGTATAAACTCGTTGATTTAGCAAATGACCCAATAGAAGGTTCGTTTTACAGAGAGGAACTGCAGAAGGTGGCGCCCGACACTGACCGTGTCTACAGAATAGAAAGTTACTGAATAAGAGACGTGTGAGGGGCAAAACTAATTTTTTCGTAAAGTGGCTAGGTTACCCTACGTCTTATAATTTTTGGATTAATGAAAATCAGCTGACTTCTACATAAATCATGACATCTGGATCCTTTTTTATAACCTTACCTTGTAACACCTCCTCCAAGATATATCCTGATAATACAATATCTACTGTCAAAATGAAATTAGCGAGACCTCTCCATTTCTCCGGCCCCTTTGAAATAACCCTGACTGAAATTCAATATCCTAATATGTGGAATACGTTTGAACTGTGGGAGGCGAACTTTTTTATTGCTAAAACTGGTGAAGATCTGTCTGGACAGTTCCTAAGCCCGGGATATTTCTCCAGCGTAGAAGAATTAATTTCAACTCTGAATGATGAGATCAAAAAACTAAAACTAAATGATGCAAACTTTAGTCTCCGCTATGATGAAATAAGGGGTACTGTGAGGATCCCCCCATCATGTACAATACGATTCGAACTAGGTCGCAAGTTGTCTAATATTTTTGGGTTATCATGCTGTTATAATGATTCTGAGACTGAAAAGCATGCAGGCAAATGGAAACCATATCTTGATATAAAAGACGGATTTTACACACTGTACGTCTACAGCGACATCATACAACATCAGTTGGTGGTGACAGTTACGTATAGGGTTGAGCCGATCTTGAGATTTCAAGATCGATTTTAAAATCCGATTTCCGATCATTTTCCAGTCGATCTTGATCCTGATTGCGATCGTGAAATTTGTTCGATCGCCGATCGGAATCCGATCTTTTCCAATCCCGATCCTCAATCCTAATCAATGCTTTTCTATGGGAAAAGTCACTTTTAGGGTTGAGCCGATCTTGAGATAACTCCGACGTTGATCCCGCTGGAAAAGATCCGGATCGGAATTCCAATCGCGAGTGTGAAATTTACTCGATTGCCGATCGGAATCCCATCTTTTCCGATCCCGATCGCTCAACCCTAGTTACGTACAACTGTTAAAAACTGTAGAGTTTGGCGGAAAAAAAGCTAAATTGTCACATTACACTACACGACCCCCGACTGTATCCCTCTCTGTAAACAGCACTTTGTATCCATTACAATTTCAATTTTAAACGATCAGGCGTGACCTGTTAAATTCAAGTACGGCAAAACCATTGTACGATTGCATTTTAGTCCGTGCAAGGAGGTGATACGTTAAAATGCTGCTGCAATGGGTGTACGGCGATCCCGGCGTGTATGCCCGCTACTATGTTAATCAGGCTGGAAATGGGTTAGAAGGTTTCAAGGATGATGAGTGTATGTATGGGGCCAGTCTGTTTTGTGGTCTTTTCAGACGGTCTGTTCCTCTTTTCAAACAAGGCCTTGCGCTTGTGAAATCACATGTTAAAACGGCTGCCAGAAATATCGCTAAAGACGCCGTCACGAGTATATCATCTGCTGTGATGGATAAATTAAACCATGAGCCGAAAGATCAAAGTGGCTCTGGCCTAGTTTATGTTGTGAAAAAAAACACTAAAAGAAAACACGGCGCAGCGTTTCCGCCCATGCTCGAGAATAAAAACAAAAACAAGAGCTGTAAAAAATACTGCTGCCAGAGAGTTGTTAGACGCGCTGGAGACGACATCTTTTAGTGAAATAGTATGGCTTTTATACACGACGGTTCTGTGGAGTGCACCAAATCAGAACTAGATATTTTTGATTTACCCCCGACGCAGACGAGCAAAGAAAAATCGCTCTTTGTAGAAGTACAACCCATAGCTGCCCTGGCCGACAATGCCCCGTTGGAGTTCTTCTTTTCAGGCAGTGGGGAATGTTATTACGACCTGAACAACACGCTCCTGTATATCAGCTGTCGTATTGTGAAATCGGCCAATACGGCTATTCCCATGGAAGCTAATGTTGGTTTGATTAATAATCCAATAGCCAGTCAGATGGACGTGATGCTCGGTGACAAACTTATTTCACGCTCAGATAATTTGTACAGCTATGGAGCGTACATAGAGACTATTTTAAATTACAGAGAACAAGCGCAGTTGTCGCAGTTCTCGTTGGGCCTGTTCTATAAAGACACGGCCGGTCACCATCATGAAAGGACCCTTGGTGCTAATAATTTGAGGTTTGCTAAATGAGCTCGGTATACGGCGTGATCTAGACCTGTACAACTTTTGGGTCTCATTTTTTGTGATACATTTAACCAACCGAAGCTCATACTGAATGGTCTGGATCTGAAAATTAAACTCAGCAGGAATAAGGACTCGTCTTGCCTGATGTCTGCAGATGCTGAACAGTTTAAGGAGCAAATCTTACAAGCAGCCCTGTATGTCAAGAGGGTACAAGTATCGCCGGCTGTCAGAATCGGCCACAGCGAAATACATCATTGATAGAGCCTGTCTCAAAGTCTATAGTATACCCGCCGGAATCGTCTTACGAATCAGGAAAATCGGTTTCTGGGACAGGTGCCTAAAACCTTGATACTAGGTTTTGTTGAGAATGAAGCCTTTAGTGGATCATATAGCCGCAATCCGCTATGCTTCCACCATTATAATGTGAATCAAGCATCGCTTTACCTGGACAGCCAGCAGATTCCAGCAAGGACGTTTCAACCGAATTTTGAAACGGCTTCTGCGGTCAGGGATTACGCAGCCCTTTTCCATATCTCAGGCAAGCAGAGAAGTGATAGTGGTTTAGCCACATTTTTCACTCATTAAAAAGGGGAATCTTAGAGCCGAAGTGCACTTTGCAGTGCCAACACCCCACACAGTGAATATGATCATTTACTCTATACATACAAATATTGTGGAGATTAACAACCGAGGAGAGATCGTGTGTTTTTGATTAAACACTCCCTGTCATTTTCAGAAATGAATAGTCTACAACTTACAATTCTGGCTAAATCTGACCCGTATATGAACCATATATTTGCCGGTGTATTTCACTGTGACTTTCTACCTGATGAACCTTTGCTACAGTGACCTGCGGCGTGCCTTGTCAATATGGATGATTCACCTAAACACAGTTTGCACTGGGTGCTAATTATATTGTATCATGATGCCGCTATATTATTTGACTCTTATGGATTTTCACCGATTTTTGAGATGTACCCTCAGAGCTTTGTTCATTTTATAGAAAGGAATTGTAAGAGATATATCTATCAAAATAGACAATTGCAATTCTTTAAAACTTCTGTTTGTGGCGCGTACACCTTGTTCTCTTTATACCACTTAGCCCGGGTGTCGCTTATAAGAAGGTGTTAGAATTGTTTCATAAAAAATGCACCCATAATGATAAATTAGTTGAAATATTTATAATACAATATCTTCCATACTTAGATGGTGAATGCATATCCCCCTCTATGTTTCAACAATCCTGCAGGTCACATTGTTCATTGAGTGACAATTAAGTGTGAAGAAAGCAACTGGAGTATCTAGAGAGACCTGTTGTTGAGTGAAACTTTGGTGAGGAGATATCCCCTTGTATGGGCTAATCCCCAGGTAGCTGGAATGTCTAGTGAGTCCTGTTGGAGTGAAATTTAGGAATGGCCTAATCCCTCTTTCACTCTCAACAAACCTGCAGGGCTGGAATGTCTATTGGGACTCATTGGGAATACCTTTGTGTGAATGTGTGTAAATTTATTGAACATGCTACTACCAGATACATTTTTTCAGATGATGTAGCTAATATTTTGGATGATATTATGAACGGGGAGAGGAATCCCTGCTTCTTTACAAGAAGCATGAAACCCGCTGTCCGTTCATTGTGTGGTGCAATATATTGATTGTATTAACTCTTTATCTATCATGTACATATTATTATATAATGTAACTCGATTTGTTGAATAAAGTTTTTAAAACATTGCATTTTTGCCTGTGTTTAATCCATATGTATAGTGATTTAGCCTTTAGCTAATAATTCGCTCTGAAAATAGATTTCCTTCACATATATAGCGCCACACCTAGCTCACATGTCAGAGCATGTCAATAAGTCACCCTCCGGGTCATGTCTCTGTATAACCCTATTAAGTAATATGAGAGATGAATCATTATCATTCTAATTCCATCAGCATATAGCAACACATCTAGCTATAACACCCTAAGACATTCAGGTGGGTTGGAGGAGGGCGGGAGACCTAACAACTCACAAAGGAAAGGGGGCGTAATGGGGTGTGGTGGGGCGTGTTGACAAGAAGTGTTTTGGGCACTAAGAGGGCATGGTACCTGTCAACTTCAAAGAAAAGGGGTGTGTCTGGGCAGATTGACGAAAAGGAGCCATGCTTCACTACTAATATTATTGCTCTTGTGACTGTCTGGCTGTTACACCATCATGTCCTCCTATAAATCTTGGAGGAATCAGGAGACACTGATAGTGCTCCGAAAAGTGACTGCTATAGCTGATGTCCCATGATGACATCCCGGAGCGGATGCTTAGCCCAGGACAGGTAAGTATAAGTTGTTTTTTTTTTTTCATACACCTCCCATCGGATGGCATTTAATAGAAATGGGCCCAGTGAGGACCCTTTCCATTAACAATATGTATAGCAGTCGGGGAACAAGGTTTTCCCCCACCACTATCATGGTGGTTTGGAGCCCGAGCATTTCCAGCTGGCCACGGACACCTGTACCCCTCCGGGCCTGGTCGTAGTCGCTCTCCCTGTGACCACGATCGTTACACCACTACTCAAACCTTCTCCTGAATGGTCTTGTCTAAAGAAATAGTTTAATAAAATTAAAGAACATGATCTTCTCCTGACCTTGTGGATGGGTTGTAAGGACCAACTAAAGTCCTACTTTGTGGATTCTCTTACTCTGAGATCTTTGTATCTTTGTGCCTGTCCTAAAATATCTTCTAGACTAGAATAGGATTGTCTGTACATTACAGGTTCAGGGAAGGATAAATGGCAGAGGATAGACATGGACACCAGGGGACTTTACTGTCCTGATTTTAGTACTATGCGCCATTCTTAGTACGGCCCTATATTTACCAGACTACTTACCTTTAATAACATCTGGGATCTGTTTTTAGACAATGACTTGAGATTTCCTTCTATTAATGATAAATCATGTAATGCATTCGCCACAGCATAGACGGCAGAGTATATACTAAAGGTATAGCGGAAATTACTGACGTCATACACATAAGGATCCGCTTTACTTAAGGCATGTTCATCAAAATACAGATAGGTCAACCGTATGTAAGACATTATTGAAGAGTTCAGATGTTTGTAAAGACCAGCACCGAGCAAATAATCCTTCAGCCCTGGAATATTTCTTCTTGGTAGTGAAATCTGTAGAGATCCCATCAGTTCATCACCATATTTTATATTCCACATAACAAATGAAGCCGCTAATACAAAGACTTTTTTGCTGTTATATTTCTTCAGTGTTAAATATTGCACAACCTGTAGATCATCAGAGGTCCCAATAAATATAATAACATCACAATGTGTCTTCAGTATCTGATGCTCCACCCTGTCGTACTTCCTAACACCTTGATAAAAATACATTGATTGTGAGAGTTTTTCTTTCACAAAGACTTGATAAGCGACACACATCCCGTTCTGAGATATTACGCTATTCAGCTCCATGGCGGCTCGTTGGCTTCCTTCATCTTCTCCTACTACAATCCCCACCCAGCTCCATCCAAAATGCTTCAGTAAGAGAACAATGGCCTTATACTGATCCCTCCCATCAGGAACCGTGCGGTAAAAGGAAGGGAAGCGGAGCTTGTCGTTAAATATGGAATCCATAGCTCCATAGCTGATCTGGAAGGGAAATACATGAAATGACCATCATGTCCTGAAACTATGGACCAGCTCTACTGATCATCATATGGTGACAATGTCTGTGTGAATGTAGGCTTAGTGTCTCGATGGTAAAAAGATTATGGCTCACTGGGTTGATAATGAATTAGGGATAGATAACTAGTAGAGATGAGCGAACAGTAAAATGTTCGAGGTTCGATATTCGTTTCGAGTAGCCCCTCAATATTCGACTACTCGAGTCGAATATCGAACCCTATTATAGTCTATGGGGGGAAAATGCTTGTTTCAGGGGTAGGCAACGTTTGATCAAATTATACTTACCAAGTCCACGAGTGAGGGTCGGGCTGGATCCTCCGAGAAGTCTTCTCCTTGCAGCGTCCCCGCGGCGTCTTCCGGCTCTTCATTCACTCTGCCAGGCATCGGGCCTGGGCAAAGCCATCCACACATGCCCGCACTACAAGCGGACATGCGCAGTCGGCTCTGCCCAGGCCCGATGCCTGGCAGAGTTAATGAAGAGCCGGAAGACGCTGCGGGAAGCTGCGCGGAGAAGACTTCTAAAGGTAGGAGAAGAACCAGCGTTGATTGGCCGACTGTATAGCATTCGGCCAATCAATGCTGGTTCTACATCGTACTTTTACATTCGAACAGTGAGTGGTACTCGATCGAGTACGAGTATTTCGAATACCGTAGTATTCGATTGAATACCTACTTGATCGAGTACTACTCGCTCATCTCTAATAACTAGACCAAAGACTAACACCAAATTATAATTTTCATGGCGCTTAAAAGCTTCAGCAGTGACACAACGTCATTCAGGAGGCCAGAAGAAGACCCTGGAGGTATATAGAATGCAATGGGGGTACTCAGGAAAGGAAATGCTAAAACCCAGTGAAATTATATACACTGCCACCTTAATTAATTTTTTTCCAAAATGTAGCAGTGTAAACTTTGATCTTGACCACAGCGTGTCACTCCCTCCGGACTAGGCCCATTCATTGGGGCCTAATCCAGGACAGAATTCCGCGACTGGAGACCTGTGCACCAGAATCCAGTGTCATTTTAGGAAAGTAACTAACAACCCTGTTGTGCTCACTCCCACATCAGACTGGCCTGTCTACTCACCGCCTCGAAGCAGCAAAAATATTGATACCTGGCCACTCTTTACAAAAACGAGTAGCAGCACCTGAATAGCCTTTTTAAAGATATTCAGGCTTATGGCCATCGTCAAGAAATTTGGTAACTAGTCCAGGCTATTAATCATTTGAGATAAATCTGTTCTTCTCCCTGTAGATACTCAATGATACACAACCAACTTTTGGTAGTCTCCAAGTTGAAGTGGCTGGGTGTCTGCAACAACTAGACCCTAGGATCATGTAGACATCTAAATCAGATGCCTAGTGTCATCCTCCCATGTTGAAAGTTGAATGTTGCAAGGGCCTAAAAAGTGACTTAAACATAAATGTGGCACATAGTATACTAGACAGAATTCTCGTTCTCTTTCCTTAATAGATCACCCCCAATATTTGTAGTTTTGACCACCCCGGCCTGGTACAATCTTCTATATACCTCCTTCTACAGGTATCTTCATCTTGGACATGCCTATTGTAACATCTCTGCCTGTTCAGGTCACTGCACCACCCTCTGCTCGCATACGGCGGTGCAGGAGGCGTGTGCAGTTTGGATCTTGACTCTCATTCACACCAGTGCTTGCTATTGCCTTGTGCGTACTTTCTCCTTACTCCTTACTTACTCCTTGCTCCTCCCTATTTTTGCTTGCATTCTGATCCTTGACCTTTGGCTTTCCTCACTGACTATTCTTTGGACTCCGATTTGGCACGGCATCGCTCGACTGTCACTGACCCTTGGCTAGCTGACCTCTCTTTGTTGTTGTCCGTCTTGTCTGCGTTTTGTGTCTCACCTATACAGGAAGGTACTGTCTTCATGGTTGCCGCCTATTACGTAGGATAGGGCCTGGCAATAGGAAGGGACAGTTGGGGGCTTCAGCTTCGGGCTCAATGTCTCTTGTCTCCCGTCCCAGGTTTCAAACAGTTACTGGGGAATTGCTGTCCTAGCAATTCCTTAACACCTATACTGCTGAAAAGGATTTGTCTACTATGTCTGTGCTAAAAGCAGGTTTATTGAAGGTATTCCTGACTCCGGAGACCTCTAGGGGATTCATTTCTTTTATTTATATAGAGGGAACTTCTCCATCAGCATTTGCAAAAGCACTTTCCCCCAGTTAGAACCAAATAAGAGCAGGATCTTGGACCACTCACAGGTGTCATATACCCATATGTTATCACTGTGTGAGACCCAGCTCGTGTCTCACCTCTTTAGTACAGAGATAAGCGCTCGGTACATACTGTTGGAACAGAATTAGTAAAATAAACATTTATGCAACCAAAGAAAGCCCAGTGAGTATCAAGAAGGGGGGAGGGGGCGTAGGTAGGGGAGGGCGTGTTTAGACAATTTTAGAGTCAGGGTGTAAATGTGTGGGGGGGATAATTACTGTGTAAAGCGGCTCTACCATTGGTGAAACGTGAGTTGAGCTAGTGATATGCCTGAATACTTTTACAAAGGCTATTCAGTTGCTGCCACTTGTTTTTGCATATCGTTTTGTAAAACCAATATGCAAATGAGCCTCTCCATGCACCCTGGGCATTCCCCAAAGCCACCGTGCATCCCCCTGCATCATACCTTGATATCACCCCCTCCTTTGCTTGTGCTCAGGGTCGGACTGGGATGTCTAGGGCCCACCAGTGGAATTGTTTCTAGGGGCCCACCGCCAGGACCCTGCAGATCAGCTGTACCGAGACAGGGCGGTTAAAGGTAATAACATGTTGGGAGCCATGCTACTCACGCACTATACTATGCGCACTACATATACCTACTGCTACAGCCTGTATGGCAAGTGAACAGCATGGCTCCTAGAAATGTTACCATTACTCGTAGCTGAAGTGTCCTGGAAAAGCTGATCTGCAGAGGTCCTGGCTGTTGTATCATCGCAGATGTAATATTGATGGCCTATCCTAAGGACAGACCATCAATATTAGAAAGATGGATACATCCTTTAAAGTGGCTGTCCAGGAATTGGAGCAACTCATGTGCTGGGAGGGAGGTGTAAAATAAAAAAAACAAATAAATAAAAAAAGAATACTCACCTGTCCTTAGCGGTTAAACGGTTTTGCGGCGGAGAGCATAAAACGCACACCGCCGCACCCGGTCTGACAGCTTTCTGTCTTCTACATGCAGAAGACGGAAAGCTGAGAACGGACTGCCGAATGCTAGTGTGAACCTAGCGTCAGCCTAAAGCCCCAAGTAGAAAGACAAAGCAAAAAGCGCTGCGGGAAAAACCCCGGCGGCAACACATCAGTTTTTCCTGCAGCGCTTATTGCAGAAACTCCGCAGAGGTTTCCTCTGAGGACTTTGTTTCCTTTAGGGTAAGTTCAAGCGGGGATTTTTGGTCAGGATTTTGAGGCCGTATCTGCCTCAAAATCCTGACCAAAAAGACAGCTCCTATTGAAATCAATGGGAGCCGGTCAGTTCTTTTTTTTTCCGGGAGCCGGTTTGTTCCAGCTCCCAGAAAAAGAAGTGTGGTGCTCATTCTTCAGGTCGTTTCGCCTCGCGATTCAGCCTGAAGACACTCCCTCCTCCCATCTAGGCCCATTTATTGGGCCTAATCTGGAGCAGAGTGCGTGACTGGAGGCCGCTGCAGTGCACCGGCATTCAGTCGCGGCTACCCGATTTTTGGTCCGGAACCTGAGGCGGCCTCTGCCTCAGGTTCCGGACCAAAAAACCCTGTGTGAACTTAGCCTTATACCTATAGGGAAACTGCAGGTGTTTCTGTAGATATAAGTGACATGCTGCAATTTCCAAAACCGCAACAGTTTTGGAAATTGCAGTGTGTCCGCCGTGTGTGTTTTTCTGCAATGTGTGGATGGGATTGCACTCACTATATACCTACACACTCAGGCCTGGTTCACATCTGCGTTCAGTAATGCATTCGGGGAGCCCACATGGGGACCCTCCCAAACAGACTACCGAACGCATTAGCAAGTGGTATGCAGTGAAAGCACACATAGACTATAATGGGGTCCATGTGCTTTCCGTGCGGTGTCCGCATAGAACATGCGGACAGAAAAGTACTTTACAATCTACTTTCCTGTCCACATGACTCATGCGGACACTGCGTGGAAAGCACACGGACCCCATTATAGTCTATGCGGTCCGCGTACTTTCACTGCACACCGCTTGCTAATGCGTTTGGTAATCCGTTCGGGGGGAAGGGGGAGGGGGTTCCCATGCAGACTCCCCAAACAGATCACCGAACGCAGATGTGAACCAGGCCTTATACATATACCATATATACTCACACATATACAATACAATATACAATATACACATACAATACTATAGCATACATTTATATACATTCATATACCATATAAGTCATATATATACTTGTATGAATACTATATATACATACATATATACATACACATTATTATAGCATACAGTATATACTCACACATACCTGTATACAAACATACAGTACTCACACAGTATACAAGACACATACTTTACACAAATGTACATATATACATATTAAACATACAGATTTTACAAAGAGTTTACTCACCTATTCCAGCAGCAGTCGGCTCCTGTCCTCCCCACACGCTGCGATGTAACAGGACTCAGTGTAAGGAGGAGGGGGGAGGGGGAGGAAGTGCGTGCGTGCGTGCAGCAGGGGAGACCTCACAGGACAGCAGCTGCAGGTAAGTGAAGGGAGAGGCCGTTAGCTGATGCTGAAGAAAGACACGTTGTCCTCCGATGTGTACTTCTTCAGCATCAGCTAATGGGGGCCCCTGTGTGTGGAGGCAGATGCATTGGCCAGGTGCCCGGTTGGGGCCCCTGGCCATCCCGATCGGGCCCCGACCAATGCATCTGCATTGGTAAAAATCAAAACTTTAAGTCAGGGCTCGGGGGCCCACCGGGGGATTCCCCGGTACACCAGTGGGCCAGTCCGAGCCTGCTTGTGCTCCATGATTGCCCTCCTCCTCCATTGTTGTAGCCTCGATCCCTGTGCATTGAAATCTCGGGCATGCGCAGTAACGCTCCCTTCTGATCGACATTTTCTTGTGGACAATGTAAGAAAATGCACTCAGGCATGTGCAGTTTTTTTTCCCAGTATGGTTTGATTTTTGTTAGGAGTATTTTGTGTCGTGGGTATTGGTGCACACCTTCTGACTTGCTCGCACGCACTGTTGGTAGGCAGCTTGATTTCCTGGTTCATTAGTCTGTCCTCCCATTTGCACCTGGGAGGAGTGGTCTCTACTCTGTATTTAAACCCATGCCTCCCATGGTTCTGTGCTGAGTGTCGCTTTTACAGAGCTAGGCCTTAGCAGGAGGAGTAGGTGGTTATCTGGGATAGAGGAAGTTCCGTGGTTGGTTTTTGGGAGGTTTTGGGTGAACAAGTTGGTTTGTGTGTTTTCCCTTCTGTGTTCACCAATCCTCCCTCCGTGTATAATTGACTGTGTGAGTGAATTGCCTTATCCTTTGATTTCTACTCAGTTTCCCTGTGTTTGTTTCCTAGTGTACGGTTCCTTCCCATATTGGTTTGGGGAATTCCTTTCCTACATGTTTCCTGTGTGCTGCTTGTGTTGTTAGTCAGCGCACACCCTTGTCAGTCCCTGTCAGTAGCAGCTTCACTTGTTCGTTAGGGGTGACCCCCTTTAGTCTCCAGTCCCTAGAGATCTTATAGGGCATTCCTTCTCCCACTTCCCTCTAGGCCTACGGTGTCAGTGAGAGAGGAGCTGTCGGGGTCAGGTTTAGCCTGAGAACAGCCGACCTACACCCGTGAGGCAGGGACCGGGTTAGCTAGTGGGAGTAGTGCAGGGCGAGATTCCCTACTGCAATCCCTTAGCCCCGTTGCAGCTACCTGGACTGACATAACAGTACACTCAGCCGGTAAAAAAAAGAAAAAAAAAAAAGGTTCGTTTGCATTATGACGGACCTGAAACAGTTGTACCAGGCGGTGCAGCAGATCTCCACTGAGATGGAGGGGATCAAGCTACGAATGGATGCCATCCAAGCTTCTGGCGTATCTCAAGTACAGCAGTTGGCTCAACACACAGCCTCTCAGGTGGAGGGCATACAGAGGCAGGTGAGTAGCGCCCCTGTGGGTCGGCCTCTGGAGCCAAAAGTCAGCTTACCTGAACCCTTCCGAGGTAAGAGGTCAGATTTTTTCCGATTTCAAAAGGACTGTCTTTTGTATTTCCGGCTACGGCCGTTTTCCTCCGGTTCTGAGGTACAGAGAGTTGGGATTATTATTACTTTATTGAGAGATGATCCCCTCATCTGGGCACATTCGTTACCAGCCGACTCAGCTTGCTTACTAACTGTAGAGGCGTTTTTCTCCACAATGGGGTTACTGTATGACGACCCAGACAGGGTACGCACGGCTGAGTATAACCTACGACGTGTGGTGCAAGGGGATCACGCTATAGAGAAATATTGCACAGAGTTTCGTAGGTGGGCAGCAGAAGTACACTGGAATGACCCCGCTCTACTTAGTCAGTTTGAGACAGGGCTCTCGGACCAGGTTAAAGATCATCTAGTTTCTCACCCTGTTCCTGGAGATCTAGATGAGGCCATGCAGCTGGCAATTAGAGTTGGACGGCGCCTCCGGGAGCGTGGAGACAAGAGTCCTGGGGGGGTTAGCCCTCCTCAATTCTCTGTTTTTGGAGAGGACCCGGGGGACCAACCCATGCAGATTGGGGCCACTGTGCGAAGTGCTAGACCCAAGAGTGAAGGGTCCCGCACAGTACGCTGTTTTGTGTGTGGAGGAATGGGACATTTAGCAAGGGTGTGCCCCTCCAGAGAATGGTTCGCCAAGGAGGGTAATAACCCCAGGTCTATTGAGAGTAAGGGGAGAAAACCTACTAAGGAGGGAGGTGTGCATATTTCCTGTACTCAGACTGCCGGGTTGACCCTTGATGGATGGGTAAATGGGCAGAAGTGCCGGATTTTGGTTGATTGTGGTTCGGCAGTCAACCTTATTGACTCAGAGTTTTGCGAGCAACTAAGGGTGAGTCCTTTGGTCTTGAAGTCTCAGATACCGGTGTGGGCTATTGATAAGACCCCTCTACAGCAATCTGTCATCTCCAAACAGGTGGAGGGTCTGGAGTTTATTGTGGGTGGCCACAGGGAAGAGATTGACTTGTTCTTGTTGTCTAAATTACCAGCACAAGTAGTGTTGGGGTGGCCCTGGCTGAAGCAGCATAACCCTATTATCAACTGGGAGACCGAGACAGTAGTTTCTTGGGGGCATGGGTGTAATGGTCGATGTCTGCCCATATCCGTGATGTCTTTGTCTATAGACAATTTGCCTCAAGAAATATGTGAGTTCAGGGAGGTCTTTGAGGAAAGGGCAGCCAAGACATTACCACCACATCGCACCTATGATTGCTCGATTAAATTTATACCTAATGCAGTGTTACCCAAGACAAGGTTGTACAATCTCACTATTCCGGAGAGGGAGGCGCTCAAAGAGTATATTGAGGGGAGTCTAGAGGTGGGGCATATTCGCCCATCTAAGTCCCCAGTAGCAGTGGGGTTTTTCTTTGTAAAGAAGAAAGATGGAGGGTTGCGCCCTTGTTTGGATTTTAGGGAGATTAATAAAATCACGGTGCGGAATCCCTATCCCATCCCGTTGATCTCGGATCTTTTCAGCCAGATTACGGGAGCTCGCTGGTTTAGTAAAATAGATTTACGTGGGGCGTATAACTTGCTGAGAATCAAGAAGGGGGATGAGTGGAAAACAGCGTTTAACACACCCCTAGGACACTTTGAGAATCTGGTGATGCCTTTCGGTCTAACCAATGCGCCTGCGTTTTTTCAGAATTTTATTAATGATGTACTAAGTGCCGTCATAGGGAGGGGGGTTGTGGTCTATCTGGACGATATACTCATTTACACCCCGGATTTGGAGACTCATTGGGAGAGAGTGAGAGAGGTTTTAAATCTCCTGAGGGTTAACCAATTAAGTGCTAAGCTGGAGAAATGTGTGTTCGCGGTCAATAAATTATGTTTCCTTGGCTATATCCTATCGGACAAGGGGTTCGAGATGGATCCTGAGAAGGTCAGGGCAGTCTTGGAGTGGCCGCGACCTGAGAACCTAAAGGCGGTCCAACGGTTCTTGGGATTCTCCAACTATTATCGCCAGTTTATTAAGGGATTTTCTGAGGTTGTGAAACCCATCTCGGACTTGACTAAGAAGGGGGCTGACTGTGCTAAGTGGTCGCCAGAGGCGCTAGCCGCGTTTGAAGAATTGAAGGAGCGATTCTCCTCCGCTCCCATTTTGAGACAGCCGGATGAGAGGTTGGCCTTCCGAGTGGAGGTGGATGCCTCCTCGGTGGGGGTGGGTGCAGTACTTTCTCAGGAGTTCGAGGAGGGTACGCATCCCTGTGCCTTCTTTTCTAAGAAATTCTCTGCCTCTGAACGGAATTATGACATCGGAGATAGAGAACTACTGGCAATAAAACTAGCGTTCGAACATTGGCGTCATTTCCTGGAGGGGGCCAGAAGGCCAGTCCAGGTATTTACCGATCACAAGAATTTGGTTTATCTTGGGTCGGCGAAGAGATTAAATGCACGGCAGGCCAGATGGGCTCTATTTTTTGCGCGGTTCCATTTTACCGTGACTTATGTGCCGGGTTCAAAGAATGTTAAGGCTGATGCTTTATCCCGGTATATGTCGACTGAGGAGGAACGAGAGGCGCCGGCCACTATTCTTGGGGATGGAGTGGTGGTAGCAGTATTGGGCACGAAATTGGAGAAAGCCTTGATCGAAGCGCAACACGCTGCACCTTCCAAGATACCTAGAAACAAGCTGTTTGTCCCAACTACTCTCCGACAAAGTCTACTGAGGGAGTGTCACGAGTCGGTTCTTGCTGGTCACCCGGGGGTTTCAGAGACCATGAGATTGGTGTCTAGGAATTTTTGGTGGCCAGGGTGGAGTAAGGATGTCTTGCAGTTTGTTCAAAATTGTTCGGTCTGTGCAAGAGCCAAGGCGTCGCATACCCGTCCCCACGGTCTTCTACATCCGTTAGAACCTCCTAAGGCACCTTGGACTCATCTGTCTATGGATTTCATCACGGGCCTTCCAGTGTCTAAGGGTTTCACGGTCATTTGGGTAGTCGTTGACCGCTTCACGAAAATGTGCCATTTGATCCCGTTTTCCAGGCTGCCATGTGCCAAGACACTATCAGGGTCATTTATTAAAGAAATTGTAAGGTTGCATGGTCTTCCTGAGGAGATCGTTTCGGACAGGGGTCCGCAATTTGTGGCTAAATTCTGGCGGGCTTTTTGCAGCAGGTTGGGAGTTACACTGTCGTTTTCCTCCGGGTTTCACCCGGAGTCTAACGGGCAAACAGAGAGGAAGAATCAGGATGTGGAACAGTTTTTGAGGTGTTTTGTTCGAGAGAATCAGAATAATTGGGCTGACTTTCTTCCCCTGGCAGAATTTTCCTTAAACAACCATGATTCCAACGCCACAGGTACCACACCTTTTTTTTGCTCCGGTGGTAGACATCCTGTTTTCGGAGTATTTTCTTCCATTTCGTCCCCAGTTCCGGAGGAGGAGCTATTTTCTAAAAAGCTGCAAGGGGTATGGTCCCGTATCCGAGAGAATCTGGTGCGGGCGTCGCACCAGGCTAAGGTCCAGGCGGATAGGAAGAGAGGGGAGTTGCAGTTCCTCCCTGGTGAGATGGTTTGGTTGTCCACCAAGAATATCAGGTTGAAGGTTCCTAGCAAGAAGCTGAGTCCCAGGTTTGTGGGTCCTTTTAAAATCATCAAGATGGTAAATGAAGTGGCGGCGCAGCTGCAACTACCTAAAAGGTGGAAGATAAACCGGGTGTTTCATGTCTCCTTGTTAAAGAAGGCCAAGAAGGGAACGTCTCCAGTTAAAGTTCCACCAGTTTCTGAGTCCGGGGAGTATGAGATATCCCGAGTTCTGGATAGCAAATATGTTCGGGGGAAGCTACGGTATCTGGTGGCATGGAAGGGATACGGTCCTGAAGATAATTCTTGGGTTCTGGAGTCGGATATGTCAGCCCCCAGACTCGTGGAGAAATTCCACAAGGAGTTCCCGAAGAAGGATGCTCCTAGAGAATCCGGAGTCTTCTCCTTGAGGGGAGGATCCTGTTAGGAGTATTTTGTGTCGTGAGTATTGGTGCACACCTTCTGACTTGCTCGCACGCACTGTTGGTAGGCAGCTTGATTTCCTGGTTCATTAGTCTGTCCTCCCATTTGCACCTGGGAGGAGTGGTCTCTACTCTGTATTTAAACCCATGCCTCCCATGGTTCTGTGCTGAGTGTCGCTTTTACAGAGCTAGGCCTTAGCAGGAGGAGTAGGTGGTTATCTTGGATAGAGGAAGTTCCGTGGTTGGTTTTTGGGAGGTTTTGGGTGAACAAGTTGGTTTGTGTGTTTTCCCTTCTGTGTTCACCAATCCTCCCTCCGTGTATAATTGACTGTGTGAGTGAATTGCCTTATCCTTTGATTTCTACTCAGTTTCCCTGTGTTTGTTTCCTAGTGTACGGTTCCTTCCCATATTGGTTTGGGGAATTCCTTTCCTACATGTTTCCTGTGTGCTGCTTGTGTTGTTAGTCAGCGCACACCCTTGTCAGTCCCTGTCAGTAGCAGCTTCACTTGTTCGTTAGGGGTGACCCCCTTTAGTCTCCAGTCCCTAGAGATCTTATAGGGCATTCCTTCTCCCACTTCCCTCTAGGCCTACGGTGTCAGTGAGAGAGGAGCTGTCGGGGTCAGGTTTAGCCTGAGAACAGCCGACCTACACCCGTGAGGCAGGGACCGGGTTAGCTAGTGGGAGTAGTGCAGGGCGAGATTCCCTACTGCAATCCCTTAGCCCCGTTGCAGCTACCTGGACTGACATAACAATTTTGTCACAGAACCACCATCTATGGGACAACGCCCCTCTACTGGACTGGCATCTCCAGCCGGTATTTGTGCTGGCTAATATATGGGCATAAAGCCAGTCTGGCCATCTGTGTCATCTGGATAAAATCTTATAGTGGGCTTCTTAGAGTCGGACGCATGAAGAGAAGCCATGAGAATTTTTTAATATGGCGTGTCTATCTGCTGTGTTGAGTGAAATGTTTAATCCTTTTTCCCCTGGATCTCATTTATAAGATATATGTCACCCTTGTCTTGTAACCTTGTGGTTATGGTAAAGCACACGCAGGTGGTGATCTAGTCGTTCCTTTCATGGGGCTACTTTTGGTGGAGGAATGGGGAGGGTTACGGTTTACAGTCTTATTTGTTGATCTATCTCTCTATGTTGGTGCCAGAGACACTTTTCTTTGATTTTCTCCATACTGTATGTGCAGTTGTGTGATATACTGTCGTGTGAATGAGGCCTAAAGAAATATATTACCTGTGGATATCCATAGAGCTTAGCTATCTCAGCTATGGACAGACTGGGAGAGGACGCCAAGTGTCCAATAAAAGCCACCACATTGTTCTTCTCATCACAGCTGTAGTTGGGGACGGCGTCTTCTCCTCCGGACAGTATACTCAGTACACTATGTACAGCTTTACGTTCTACACTACAGGAGTCATAGATGTTGTATCCCAGAGTGATATTAGGTAAGAGGTCCGATCTTCTGTTTATTTCTTCTATGGCGAATATGAAGACCAGGAGATGTCTCAAGTACTGAAGATGTGGTCTATAAGTAAGCAAAGATTAATAAAGAAGGAAAATAAGATGAGAAAGAAGGAGGAGAATAATAATAATAATTAGAGATGAGCGAGTAGTGAAATATTTGAGATTCGATATTCGAATCTCATTATAGTCTATGGGGAAAACTGCTCATTTCAGGGGAAACCACTATTCGACTAAAGGAGAGTCACCAAGTCCACGAGTAGCAGGAGGAGAGTGTTTAGGAGGAGCGAAGTGCAGTTAAAGCGCATGGACCCCATAGACTATAACGGGTCCGTGTGCTTCCAGCGCACAAATGATTCGTGAGGACTGTGTCCGTGCGCTTTAACTGCACAGCACTTGCAGTTGCGCTGATGTTCTGTTCGGGGGGGTCCTCCTGCGGACTTCTTCCAGACAGGAGGCAGGCGCTAATGTGAACCGGCCCTTACTCGTCCTGCAGAACCAGCATTGATTGGCCAAATGCTACACACTGTATAGCATTCGGCAAATCAACGCTGGTTCTGCAGCAGGCTCGTCCTTGCTAGTCAGGAGAGCTGGCAGCTTGCGTTTATGCGGGAGCTGACTTTTTCTCATAGGAATGCAGCAGTTTCCATTGTGGTCCGATCTTAGACTCTGCCTCCTCACAGATGAGCCTACGGCAGAACCAGCATTGATTGGCCGAATACTGTACACTGTATATCATTCGGCCAATCAACGCTGGTCAATGCATTCCAATGAGAAAAAGTCAGCTCCTGCGTAACTGTCATGACCTTATTATTCGTATATGTTGGTGTGTGTTTCGGTTGGGGATTTGATCCAGGCTCCTGTGTTCTGCTGGTGGTTTATTTGCCACTGGACCATCGGTTTTGGTATTTGGTGTCAGTCCTCTGAGCATACTTGAGGTTCCAGGAATCGAACCTCAGGTGTTAATTATTGCCATTTAACCTATGGGAGGATTCTGGGGCCTATAAGGAAGAGGGCTGGCTCTACTAATTGCCGGTTTTTGTGGTCCCAACCTAAAATTCGTGGCCCTGGAAGGAGGAGTGTTTTGCTTGTGCCGCAACTGTCTAGGAAGGAGTTTGAGTGTTTGTGTGTGAGTCTGGTTTGTCCCTCCACACTTCTACTCTACCCTGTCCCTCAGTTCTGTTTGCTTGGCACCATCTGGTTGTTTGAGGTGGGTTCCAGTTTATTTTGCCCCAGTCCTGTGTTAACCCTTTCCTCACCTCTCCCCTGTCCCTCTCCTCATTCTCTTGTTGTGTATTGTGTTGTGCTGCGTGTCCGTTGTCCAGCACATCCCATCCTGTTTGTTGTGTCTGCAGCTGCACTTTGATTATTGTAGGGGTCACCACCTTAGTATCCCCAGTCCCTAGCTCTCTTGTAGCTCTCGCCCTATCTGTCGGCTAGGTCTTCGTGCTAGAGAGCCAGGAGTTGTCGGGGACAAGGCTAGCTTGGGGGCAGCTGACCACCACCCGTAGGCAGGGCCTAGCTAGCCACCGTAGTGTCAGGGAGTCTCCTTCCCCTGTTTCCTTAGAGGTGCAGTCTGCAGTCCGGAATCTGGGTCTGGACTCAGACACGAATGTGACAGTAACAGCAAGCTGCCAGCTCTCCCAACTAGCAAGGACGAGCCTGCTGCAGAACCAGCATTGATTTGCCGAATGCTATACAGTGTATAGCATTTGGCAAATCAACGCTGGTTCTGAACCAAATCTTTACTGCGAATAGCGATAGTATTCGAACAAGTACGAGTATTTTGAATACCGTAGTATTCGTTCGAATACCTACTCGATCGAATACTACTCTATAATAATAATAATAATAATAAAAACTTGTGCGATTTATTTATGGATGCCCCTTTTGCAGCCGCGCACTCTGCTCTGGATTAGGCACAATGAATGGGCCTAGTCAAGAGGAGGGAATGTCTTTAGGCCGAATCGCGAGGTGACTTGCCTGAAGAATGAAAATCTCACTTTTTTTTAACCCAGGAAAAAGACCTGAGCGGCTCCCATTGATTTCAATGGGAGTCATCTTTTTGGTTGGGTTTCGAGGCGGATACGGCCTTAAAACCCTGACCAAAAAACTACTACTACTATAGTCTGCAGCCACTACAATCCCAGAGTATGGGACCCTGGCCAGAATATACTGTGTAAAATCTGTAGTGAATCCTTAGCACAATCCACATGTAACACAGAATCTTATTTATAGGAGGAAAGGAAAGTGTATAAGGAGACAGGATATTTGTGGTTACAATTTGTGGTGAGGAGGGTCCCAGTCTAAGGTTTGCCCTATAGGAATCTAGCTAAAAGGGGCAACAACAAAAAAAAATCAAATCATAAAATTTTTTACAAATTCACCCCATTGTGTCCTGTCTTTATTGCTAAGTCATCTCATAAAGCAACATTTTTTATACCTATGTAAATCATAAAATGAAGATTTTTATACTTACCCCTTACATTTTAAATATTCATCTTTATTACTTCTGTGAACTATTGGTATAATATCATTAGCAGAGATTTGTAAGATTCCTCCAATGATCAGGTTGGCAGGCTGTGCGACATTCTTTACTTCTCCAATGAAATCTATGTTGCACCCGATGTCCATAAGATCCTGAGATCCATAAGATACATATATATTATATGTACATAAGATAAGATAATCCTTTAATAGTCCCACAGTGGGGAAATTTCAGTATGTTACAGCTGCAAGTAATACAGATACATGACAATACAGAGTAATATATTACAGAATTAGACACACATATGCTGAGAAAGATATACTAGGAGTCCATAGCAGCTAAGGAACAGAGAAGAAAGAAGGAAGACTTCATAGTCATTTAGTTGTCTGTGCGGAGTGTCTCCGTTTGGTCTGATGTAGATTATACAGCCTGATCGCGGTTGGAAGGAAGGACCTGCGATAGCTCCTTCTCACACTTGGGGTGAAGCAGACGGTCACTTACAGTGCTGCCAAGTCCCATCAAGGTCCCATACATGGGGTTGGATTTGTTCTCCCGCATGTAGTTCACCATAGACAGTATCCGTCTGTCACCCACCACCTGTACTGGGTCCAGAGGGCTCCCCTGGACAGAGCTGGCCCTTCTGATCAGCCTGTCAAGTCTATTTCTGTCCCTGGTTCATATGCTGCTCCCCCAGCAGGCCACACCGAAAAAGATGGCTGAAGCAACCACAGAGTTGAAAAAGGCCCTAAGAAGTGTCCCCTGGACTCCGAAGGCCCTCAGCCTCCTGAGCAGGTAGAGTCTGCTGTGGCCCTTTCTGTGCAGCGCCTCCAGGTGATCAGCCCAATCTAGCTTATTATTGAGGAGCACATCCATGTACTTATAAGTCCTGACTATCTCAATGCATGTCCCATGGATCTCCACCAGGGTCGGAGCACTCCTCCGTTTCCCAAAGTCCACCACCATCTCCTTGGTCTTCCCAGCATTAATCCTGAGATGGTTCTGCTGGCACCATTCAACAAAATCCTGGTTTATGTCTCTGTATTCCCTATCGTCGCCATCAGTGATAAGGCCGACTATAGCAGAGTCATCGGAGTACTTCTGTAAGTAACAGCTGGAGGAGTTGTGCCTAAAGTCAGCAGTGTACAGTGTGAAGAGGAATGGGGCAAGAACTGTACCTTGTGGTGCCCCCGTACTACAGATCACAGTGTCAGACACATCGTCCTGGACTCTCACATACTGAGGGCGGGGTGTCAGGTAGTCTAGGGTCCAGTTGGACAGGTGGTGGTCCACTCCACCAAGGTTCAGCTTCTCCCTCAGTAGCTCTGGCTGAATGGTGTTGAAAGCACTGGAGAAATCAAAGAACATTATTCTCACAGTGTTCCTGGGTTTCTCCAGGTGAGAGAGAGCTTTGTGAAGAAGGTGGATGATGGCGTCATCTACCCCAATGCCCGGCCGATAGGCAAACTGGAGGGGGTCCAGAGCGGAGCTCACTAGGGGGCATAGGTGTGTCAGGACCAGTCTCTCTAGGACCTTCATCAGGTGGGATGTCAGTGCTACAGGTCGGTAGTCATTATAGTCCATTGGGTTGGGTTTCTTTGGGACTGGTACCACGCAAGATGTTTTCCACATTTGAGGTACCACTCCCAGCTTTAGACTCATATTGTACATGTGTGTAATAATACCACCTAGCTGGTCACTGCACATTTTAAGAACTCGTGCGCTTATCCCATCGGGTCCTCCGGCCTTGTCTGTTTTAATCCTCTAGATTTCCCAACACACCAGAGACTCCTTGAGGATCAGACATTCGGATTGCAATTTACTGCCAGTCAGTGGGGGTATTGTTCCAAATACATAAATATCTATGTGTTCTAAAATGGAAAAGAAAAGATGCCCCAATATCTGACAAGTGAAGATTCATCCAATATCTGACAGGTGAAGGCTCCTCCAATATCTGACAGGTGAATGCTCCTCCAATATCTGACAGGTGAATGCTCCTCCAATATCTGACAGGTGAAGGCTCCTCCAATATCTGACAGGTGAAGGCTCCTCCAATATCGGACAGGTGAAGGCTCCTCCAATATCGGACAGGTGAAGGCTCCTCCTGGGCTGTTTCGATGACTTCCATAGAA
The DNA here is from genome assembly GCF_031893055.1 of Leptodactylus fuscus. Classification (NCBI taxonomy): domain Eukaryota; kingdom Metazoa; phylum Chordata; class Amphibia; order Anura; family Leptodactylidae; genus Leptodactylus; species Leptodactylus fuscus. The sequence goes on from NC_134267.1 coordinate 240,313,229, forward strand.
GTGAATGGGGAGAGTCACATTCATTTCCCCCCTATATATGAAGGTCTGTGGGACAGAGGTCCAGATAAATAGACTCATGTCTCACCTCTGGGCACTTTATCAGATATTTCTTCATTGTATTTTTTAAATATTTGGTGACTTTTTTTATGTTATCTATATTTAAGAATAACCCTGGAATCTCGTAGTTTTCACTCATAATAAACTATCCCTTCCTGTTCTGTGGAAATCACTTGTCAGCAGTCATATTATCAGCACAGGGCTGACGTCATGTACCCAGGGCCACTGCTGAGACCTGTGATTGGGCCTCCTAGATCACATGAGGTGTGCCCGTGTCATGCCGATGCAGAGTCCAGGAATCTGAGGGGGCCCCAAAGGTCCCTCTACTACTTAAAATATTCCACCGTCTGCAAGGGAAGTCTTAAAGTCATTCAACTTTATTGATATAATAATTATTAATAATTAATATTGATTAATATTAAGGGCTTTAACAAAATCACTGAATTGATCCTTGGTACCACCCCAGAGGATCAACACATCATCTATATATCTATTCCACATCAGGATTAGAGAAGACTAGCACTCCATGTCATCTGTGAAGATCACCTTCTTTTTCCACCATCCCAGGAACATGTTACCATAAGATAATAATAATAATAATAATAATAATAATAATAATAATAATAAATGTTATTTCTATAGCGCCAACATATTCCGCAGCGCTGTACAATGTGTAGGGTTCAAATACAGACAGATACATTACAAAGAAAGTCATTTCACACAATGGGACTGCGGGCCCTGCTCACAAGAGCTTACAATCTATGAGGTAGAGGGGGTGACACAAGAGGTAGCAGGGGCGATATTGCTTATACAGAGGTCAGACACTTCTGTAATAGAGGTGACTGTCATTTCACAAACATAAGACTTTATTAGCTGTCACTAGTCGTGTCCTGTAACATGTGGATGGAGCTTGGACAGATAAAGTTATCCTGAAAAGACATCATATCATGTGGGGTAATGTGGGAGCGGGGACAGATGAGGGTTAAGGGTTTAGGTTAGACATTGTGATAGGCTTGTCTGATAAGATGTGTCTTTAGTTTGTGTTTGAAGCTGTAGAAATTGGGAGTTAATCTGATTGTCCGGGGTAGAGCATTCCAGAGAAGTGGTGCAGCTCGGGAGAAGTCTTGTATACAAGCGGGGGAGGTTCTGATAATAGAGGATGTAAGTGTTAGGTCATTGAGTGAGCGGAGAACACGGGTTTGGTGGTAGACAGAGATGAGGGAGGAAATGTATGGGGGTGCAGCATTATGGAGAGCCTTGTGGGGGAGGGGGATAACTTTATATTTTATTTTATAATGAGTAGGCAGCCAATGTAGTGACCGGCACAGACCAGAGGCAGCGCTGTAGCGTCTAGACTGATAGATGAGCCTGGCCGCTGCATTCAGAATAGATTGTAGAGGGGAGAGTTTAGTGAGGGGAAGACCGGTTAGTAAGGAGTTACAGTAGTCAAGGCGAGAATGAATCATAGAGACAATAAGTGTCTTTAGTGTATCTCTGGTGAGGAAAGGGTGTATTCTGGAGATATGTTTGAGGTGGAGGTGACATGAACGTGCGAGTGATTCAATATGAGGGGTGAAGGAAAGGTCTGCGTCAAACATGACCCCGAGGCAGCGGGCATGCTGCCTAGGAGTTATAGTAAGGCCTGAGACTGCAATGGATATATCAGGGACAGATCTGTTAGATGGTGGAAACAGTAGTAGTTCAGTCTTGGAGAGATTTAGTTTCAGATAGAGCGAGGACATGATATTAGAGACAGCAGAGAGACAGTCACTGGTGTTCTGTATGAGTACAGGGGTGATGTCACGGGAAGATGTGTATAATTGTGTGTCATCGGCATAAAGATGGTACCTGAAGCCAAATCTGGTGATGGTTTGTCCAATGGGGGCTGTGTAGAGAGAAAAGAGCAGGGGGCCTAGGACCGAGCCCTGAGGAACCCCAACAGCAAGGGAAAGAGGGGAGGAAACAGAGCCCGCGAATGATACACTGGTATCCACAGAATCATACCGGAACATAGAATGCAGGTGACAGGTCATTTTGGCTGCGCAGTGAACGCCGTAAAAATGAATCCCGTAAGAAAACCGCACAAATGCACGTTTTGTTTGTTCCCCGTACAGTGTACAGAATTATTAATGGTGGCATCTTGAAGAAAAATTTGTCCCGGCAAACACTAAGACTGAAAACTGAATAGCACGGGACTCTGACTGAGACCTATCCCTATATATAACAATCCCTATAAAACACCCTGGTAAGGGATAGAGGGAGATGCAGCAATGAAGGAATTATCTCATAGTCCACATGCATGTATAATGTAAAGTGCATACAATCATCAAGGGATCTTAGTCAATACAACATAGTACAAACATGCCAATAGACTCACGCACTATGACCTGGGCTAACACTGGTCACATGTAATAGTCCCAGACTCATCCATCACTCATTCAGTTGTCGCATAATGTAAGTAATAACCATTTACGGGTGTCACAATGTGGAGACGGCAAAAAACAACATTAAAGTTTAGAATTTTTGTATCAATGTAATAATCTGCAGAATATGTAAATGAGGAGCCGTATAGTGAAGACAGTGAGAAGTAAACCAGTAAGAAGACGCTGCCGCTGTCATTTCTATCCGATCCCGCACCGTTCTGCCATTTCCCCGCACATTGCACAGAATAGTAAACGCTTCATTATTAGACTTGGATTTCTATCAGGCAATTTATCTTTCTACAGAAAATTCTACAGGAAAATGTGTGAGACACAGAACAATCCCCAGAACTGAGTAGTGTCATGTCCAGATACACGAGAGAGACTCAGACTCCTCCAGAGTTACCAGAACCGGCCCCGAATATTCTGTAGAGTCTGATGTGGAAGGATTTCTCCAGCACAAAACTATTAGAGTTACGTTACAGTCTAGACCTGCACAGCCCAGAGATCAGAGGTAAGGAGACACATCCAGAGTGGGAGCGGATACACAACCTCACACTATACATATATACTGCACATACACAACCTCACACTATACATATATACTGTACATACACAACCTCACACTATACATATATACTGTACATACACAACCTCACACTATACATATATACTGTACATACACAACCTCACACTATACATATATACTGTATATACACAACCTCACACTATACATATATACTGTATATACACAACCTCCCACTACACACATATATACTGTACATACACAACCTCACACTACACACATATATACTGTACATACACAACCTCACACTACACATATATACTGTATATACACAACCTCACACTACACACATATATACTGTATATACACAACCTCACACTACACACATATATACTGTACATACACAACCTCACACTACACACATATATACTGTACATACACAACCTCACACTACACATATATACTGTATATACACAACCTCACACTACACACATATATACTGTATATACACAACCTCACACTACACACATATATACTGTACATACACAACCTCACACTACACATATATACTGTATATACACAACCTCACACTATACACATATATACTGTACATACACAACCTCACACTACACACATATATATTGTACATACACAACCTCACACTACACACATATATACTGTACATACACAACCTCACACTACACACATATAACACTGTACATACACAACCTCACACTACACGCATATATACAGTACATACACAACCTCACACTACACACATATAACACTGTACATACACAACCTCACACTACACACATATATACTGTACATACACAACTTCACACTACACACATATATACTGCACATACACAACTTCACACTACACACATATATACTGTACATACACAACCTCACACTACACACATATATACTGTACATACACAACCTCACACTACACACATATATACTGCACATACACAACCTCACACTACACATGTATATACTGTATATACACAACCTCACACTACACACATATATACTGTACATACACAACCTCACACTACACACATATATACTGTACATACACAACCTCACACTACACGCATATATACAGTACATACACAACCTCACACTACACACGTATAACACTGTACATACACAACCTCACACTACACACATATATACTGTACATACACAACCTCACACTACACATATATACTGTACATACACAACCTCACACTACACACATATATACTGTACATACACAACCTCACACTACACACATATATACTGCACATACACAACCTCACACTACACATGTATATACTGTATATACACAACCTCACACTACACACATATATACTGTACATACACAACCTCACACTACACACATATATACTGTACATACACAACCTCACACTACACGCATATAACACTGTACATACACAACCTCACACTACACACATATAACACTGTACATACACAACCTCACACTACACACATGTATACTGTACATACACAACTTCACACTACACACATGTATACTGCACATACACAACCTCACACTACACACATATATACCGTACATACACAACCTCACACTACACACATATATACTGTACATACACAACCTCACACTACACACATATATACTGTACATACACAACCTCACACTACACACATATATACTGTACATACACAACCTCACACTACACACATATAACACTGTACATACACAACCTCACACTACACACATATATACTGTACATACACAACTTCACACTACACACATATATACTGCACATACACAACCTCACACTACACACATATATACTGTACATACCCAAACTCACACTACACACATATATACTGCACATACACAACCTCACACTACACATGTATATACTGTATATACACAACCTCACACTACACACATATATACTGTACATACACAACCTCACACTACACACATATATACTGCACATACACAACCTCACACTACACACATATATACTGTATATACACAACTTCACACCACACATATATACTGTATATACACAACCTCACACTACACACATATATACTGTATATACACAACTTCACACCACACATATATACTGTATATACACAACCTCACACTACACGCATATATACTGTACATACACAACCTCACACTACACACATATATACTGTTAGAGTCAAATCCTCCATCTTTGTATTTTGTGAGCCATCTTGTAACCTTTTTCACATAAACTGTATAAGGGCGCATTCACATGGAGTAACGTGCTGCGTGACATGGCACATATACGGCTTGTGAGACGTTGCGTGCCATAAATGCGGCCTCAAAATAACGCGGCGTATACGATCCAGGCTCCCATTGAAATGGGAGCTTTTACGGCGCGCAAAGTCTCACACGCCGTATACGTGCCACATCACGCAGCACGTTACTCCGTGTGAATGCGCCCATAGTATGTCTTTTTAAAGTCCAAGAGGCCCCTCTAGGTGAAAAGGAGTGCTGTGGACAATTCCTTATCTCTCGCTCTCTCATCTTTTGAAGATGCAGCTGGCTATTTGTATATCTCTTATCTCCTTTACTCAATATATGGTATATGGAGGTCAATTAGAATGTGTAAGCACAGAGTTTATGTAGCCTATTGTTCGTTATCTTCAAGGTTGGAGTTGATTGGAGCCAGCATGACATCTTATCTCTTTTGCCTTGATATATACAGTACATATAGACATAGTGTGAGATGTTAGTTCATGCATAAGTATTTTGAATCCTTCTTTGTTTCATAAGAAAGTCCATTCCAGTTTGGAAAGTTATAATGAGATGCAGGTTACATTAGGCCTCATCCAATAGTCATGTGCCAGGCATATCTTATAACTCTACAACCAATCATGTTATTAGAATAGTCCAACCTGCTTTTGTCTGTATTGTTTTTAAGCTACCTTTTTTGCCCCATTAAATTAGAACTCACTTAATACATCAGCTGTGTATGTGTGTGTCTTCTCCAGGCCTGATGTTTAATTTGGAACTCTGCAACATACTCTATTATGGGGACCCCTTGAAGTCCCTAACAATACTTTATATACACAGCTCAGTGAATTGTATGGAGATGTCACAGGGCTGAGGACACATCACACCATTCCTTCCCTCCCTGCTTGTTAGTACATGAAGCTTGTGTCTGGCTCTTGTCACTTACTTGTTACAATGAAAACGCAGCCGGTCTGGAATCCTCTGGAGGTCGAGCTCGAATCCTCGACTTCGTCCTTTTTATCTTGTCTTTACAAAGGCATCTATGCGGGGAAGTCTCCTGATGATACAATCTGCAGATGATAGTTATGATGTTTTGGAGAGAAGAATCTAAAAAAATACTTAATTGTTCTGTTTATCTGTTTTCTATTACATGAAGTAAGAAGCTTCTTAAAGTTTCTTAGATAAGTTTTCTCCAGCTTTCTCCTGCCCAGGTAGTTACTGAATACACCTATAACTAGAGATGAGCGAACACCATTCGATCAAATATATATTCGATCGAATATCAGGCCATTTGAGGTATTCAATTCCAATCAAATACCACAAGGCAAACGCAGTAAAAATTCGTGTCCCCTCCCACCTTCCCTGGCGCGTTTTTTGCACCAATAGCTGTGCAGGGGAGGTGGGGCAGGAACTACGACAACGGAGGCAGTGAAAAAAATCGGAAAAAGGAATTGGCGGCCGAAATCAGGTGACCTCCACTTTAGACGAATGGTGAGTTTAACATTTGATTAATTTGAGACTGTGAACTATGTGACTGTGAGACAGGGACAGATCTACACGCAGGGTTAGCTAGGGATTACCTTTATTTAGGGGAGAATGTCACTCACCCAGCTCTTTGGGGCTCTATCTGGTCGGGATCCCTGTCAGCTTCCGATATGCACGAGCTGACTTTTTCCCATAGGAATGCATTGACCAGAGTTGATTGGCCGAATGCCATACAGAATACAGCATTCGGTGAATCAAAGCTGGTTCTTCTGGAGGAGGCGGAGTCTAAGATCCGTCCGCAGCAGTTTCCATTGTGGTCCGATCTGCTGACACAGCACTGCTACACGAAGAAGCGGCAGAGCTCAGCACACACAGAGATAAAGCAGAGCTGAGTGTGCAGCATGGTTCAGTGCACACTAAGCACTGCTACAACAGATGCAGCAGAGCTGAGTATGCAGCAGGTTCAGCTGAACCCTGCTGCACACTCAACTCTGCTGCATTGGACTGCTACATCGGACACTGCTACATCGGGCCATGCGCTCAGCTGGGCTGCTCCGGAAATGCAGCCAAGCAGAGCGCACGCCCAGCACTGCTACATCGGAGATTGTTAAATATTATATATTTACAATATTCTCTAGCAGACATGGGGTTAACACTCTACTGACATCATATCTGTTGTATTTTGGGTGCATGGGTGCGGTTAGAGTGCACCATAGTAGAAATCTCCTTACATAGCTGTAACATGGAAGGTAACACCGACTCTCATGAACATAAATGAGTGACAGACACACACGTCGGGGTCGTCATCCATGAGGGTCATCCATGAGGGGAATCTATGGCAGGTCTGTCTGCTATCCCTCTCTGTCATCCTGGACAAGATGTCGTGAATATCCCAGATGACCAACCAGATGATCAAGCATGAACCAAGCTGTAACTGCAAGATATCCAGATGATTTAACTTCTCTGAAGATGTAAGCTATTGACAATTGACTGATATTTGTGTTATTTGGACATTTTCCCTGTTCCTGTGTTTTCCTTCAAGATATTAATAAACCTCTACACTGTTTTATAACAAGCTGACTTCTTCCTATCGTGGATAAGGCCTTCAACACGTGACATAAGTCTATCCCACAATTTCAAGGCCAGGTACGGATATTTAACAGTGGACACAAGTCTCACCGGCAAATACAAGATATTTAAGAGAGATGAAGCAGAGCTGGCCGTTGGCTGAGCTGGACTACTCTGGAGTAGTCCAGCTGAGTGCACGCCCCGATTAAGCAGTGCTGGCCAATGTAGCAGTGTCCGATGTAGCAGTCCGATGCAGCAGAGCTGAGTGTGCAGAAGGTTCAGCTGAACCCTGATGCACACTCAGCTCTGCTACATCAGACACTGCTACATCGGCCAGCACTGCTACATCGGGACGTGTGCTCAGCTTGGCTACTCCGCATGGCCCGATGTAGCAGTGCTGGCCGATGTAGCAGTGTCCAATGTAGCAGTCAGATGCAGCAGAGCTGAGTGTGCAGCAGGGTTCAGCGCACACTCACTTCTGCTAAATCTCCGGGATAGCAGTGCCAGCACTGCTACATCTCGGCATAGGAATGCATTGACCAGGGTTGATTGGGCGAATGCTATGTGGAGGCAGAGTCTAAGAGTGGTCCACTGCAGTCTCCATTCTGGTCCAATCTTAGATTCCGTCTCCTCACAGATGAGCCTCCGGTAGAACCAGCATTAATTGGCCGAATGCCATACTCGGTACGGCATTCGGCCCATCAACGCTGGTCAATGCATTCCTATGGGAAAAAGTCAGCTTGCGCATATCGCAAGCTGATAGAGATCCCGATATAATACAGTGACTTGGGCATGTTAGATGCCGCCAGACATGCTTCCCCTGCTGTCCCAGTTGCATTTTAGGGTGTTGGCATCATTTGCTGAGGTGTCATAGTGGTGACCCTCCTGAGCCGAATGGTGGGATCCCCTGAAACGAAGCATTTTTCCCCATAGACTATAATGGGGTTCGATATTCATTCGAATAATTGAATATCAAATATTTTACTGTTTGCTCATCTCTACTTATAACAATTGAGGAGTTTTGAGGTCATGAATAGAGATGAGCGAACAGCGTTCTATCGAGTACATGTTCGATCGGACATCACGCTGTTCACAATGTTCGATTCGATACGAACACCGCGTTGAAAATGCACTTACAGTTGGATTCCGCTCCCACCTTCCCTGGTGCTTTTTCTGCACCAATAACTGTGCAGGGGAGGTGCGACAGGAACTACGACAACGGAGGCCATGAAAAAACTAAGAAAAAGCCATTGGCTGCTGAGGACATGTGACCTCAGATTCAAACGAACAGGCGGCATCAGCTCCAATTCACAGCAATTAAGCCAGGCTGTATCCGCGCAACACAGGTTTCCACGGTGGGGATTAAGCTAAGTGTGATACACTGAAATTGTATGCATATATACCCTATATACGCTTAATCCAGGGTTCAACAGTGTCGTCGCCCCCCCCCCCCCAAAAAAAAACTAAGGGGTATACACCGAAATTCTCAGCCCATATACACTATATACGCTTCATCCTGGTTGTCACGGTGTGTACCCACCAAACCATCAAAACCATCTAAAAATGCGCAAGGTTACCATAAAGGGACGTGGGCGAGGCCGGGGGCGTGGGAATGCTGCTGGGGAGCAAGGTCGTGGTGAAGCCACATCGCATTCAATGCCTACTCCCCAGGAGCTGACTAAATAAATAACATATGTCAGCTCACCCACAGATCTTCTGATTTAAAAAGAAAAAAATGTCCATTACCTTATGGAGAAAGGAAGGTGCTCGGAAAATTCGGCCTCTCAGCCCAAGGTGTAAGTACAAGCGTCCATGAATTGAAAAAATCCAGCATCTATTCCTTTATATAAAACGTAACTTTTATTATGAAAAAGTTTTCCGGAGCATAAGCCGCTCCATAAAATCAAATACAAGTATGCATGATGGCAGAGATGAAATGACGTCTGACTGACGCGTTTCGGGGCGTTATTGTAGCCCCTTAATCATAGCCTGACGCTACCAGAGAAATAGCAAGTTTAAATATCCATACTAATTACTTGTGCACCTGTTGCACAAGGATCAAATCCTCACATGATAATTAAAATGTAACAACAACAAGAAAACAAAAACAAGAAAACAAAACAATAATCCTACTGCATAAATAAAAAAAGGGAGAAAATACACTACAAACAATAAACACAAAGATAACATAGTCAAAAAATAAACAATATAAACATACCAGAAAAACGTAGACAAGAAATAAACCTTCCATGGAGTGAAAGACCTAGGGCACTGCATAGATTCGGATTTTGCCCTTAACAAAGATGGCCACTTTCTGGGCGGAGCCTGACCGCAGACTATGGCGGCTGCTTTTCACTAGAGCTCCGCGCTACTAGGACTTTGTGAGACCGTCTTGCCGAACCAGCCGTTCCGACATGGGCAAAACTAGCAAGGAAAAACAGGGGGAGACACCAGGTACCCCTAGGAAAGTAAAGCAGCAAGGAGATCTGCAGCGTTTTCTTAAAAAGAAAAACTTTCACTCACCTCGCGGCCTTCCTAAAATGGCGCTGGATTCCTTACAGGAGCTGGAGTCGGGTGATGAATCCGAAATGGAGAGCATGACGGAAGGTGAATCTGCAGACAAAGGTAAGACTCAGATTTCTCGTGACTTTCTCTACAAAACTCTGGAGAAAACGCTGGCTAAAGCTCTTAATCCTGTGTTAGCAGAATTAGCTGAGATCAAGGCCGAAATTAAAACAACAAGTAACCGAGTCCAGGCATTAGAGGACACTTACACTGCCGTGAGAGACCATTCTGACGCAGTTTCTGACCACTTATATCACCATAAAGAGCTCCTTGATAGATCTCTTTCATTAATTGAGGACCAGGAGAATAGGAGCCGCAGAAGGAATATTCGTCTCAAAGGGGTCCCAGAGACTTGTTTACCAGAAGAATTACCTAAGATGACAGAGGGGCTTTTTGAGGAACTCTTAGGGCCTGAACGCGCTGCTAAGGTTACCATAGAGAGAATACATAGAGCGCTACGACCCAAACCACGTCAGGGGGATCCCCCTCGCGACATTATATGCGGTCTCCTCTCCTTTCAGGACACACATGCTATTTTATCTGCAGCTAGAGGCAAGGAGCAGATATCTGTGGATGGTACGGAGATTTCTATTTACCAGGATATAGCCCCTTCTATCCTAGCCAAACGAAGAATCCTTCGGCCCTTACTGGATGAGCTCAGGGCGCGTAACATACAGTATGCATGGCTATATCCGTTTGGCATTGCTATTCTGCAAGGAGGTAAACGTATTGTGGTGCATACTCCGCAAGATTTGCCAGCGGTGTGGTCTCTCCTGGATATGGAACCACTTGATATCCCGTCATGGATGCCCTCACAGGACTTAGACTCTGTGATATCTCTCCCTGCACTTCCTTCTTGGGCAGACTCATCCAAATATCGCTCTCCGAAGTCGAAGAAGCCTCTTCTTAAAGGACGTCCTCTGTAGTCTTATAGTGAGACTCTCTAGAGGATATAATGTTATTGATGGAAGATGAGACCAAAATCTCTTCTTCTACTGCTACGGCTCTTTAATTTGTGATACTAGCTTATGGCGATATTTGTTCACTACATTACTGTGCCCAGTTTGTTCGGCTGGTTATTCTATGCTTTTCTTTTATTATACAGGACGGTCCGAAGTCCTTCATCCGATCAGGACTTACTCTCCATCCCTACTTGTTCACTGTAGTTGGTTCAATACACACTCTGTTTGCATAGACCTGTTCTTATTGTTCTTTGCAGAGGCTTAGTTGCGCAAGACTTGTATTTAGCCGCTGTTACGCTACTGATTGTTTGGTTGTCTTATCCTTCCTCTCCTCCTCCCTTGTCCCCCCGTCCCCTATCCTTTCCCTTCTTATCCCTTTTACCTTGTTTCTATAACTTGTGCCTTGTGACCGTTTAACTATGACTTCCACTGCTCCTCCTTCTATTACGGTGACATCGTTCAATGTCAAGGGGATGAATTCTCCGAATAAAAGGCATTGGATTATGACGCTGTCGAAAAGATTGTCTTCTGATATATTGATGTTTCAAGAAACACATTATAAGACCACTGCTGTCCCAAAACCCTATGGCAGTGAGTATGATAGGTGGTTTTATTCTTCACATCCCACATCCTCTTCTAAGGGGGTGGCAATAGCGTTAAGGAAATCATTACCTTTTAGCTTCTCTCAACAATATGCTGATGCAGAAGGTAGGGCTATTTTTGTTAAAGGCAAGGTGGCGAATCGGTCACTTACTTTAGCGTCTTTGTATGCCCCCAACCATGGACAGTTGTCCTGGTTATTGAGAATCCTTGTAGATCTCTCACAGTTTGCAGAGGGCGGAATTATTATTGGGGGTGACTTAAACTTTCTATTGGATCCATTGCTGGATTCTTCAACGGCCAAATCTGCTATGTCTCAAAAAGCTATTAGGCGCCTGCATGTGGCCCTACAGGAACTGAATTTGATAGATACCTGGAGACTATTAAACCCGACGGTGAAAGATTTTACATTTTTCTCCACTCCCCATAATTCTCACCAACGACTGGACTATATTCTGTGCTCTAAGTCCTTAATGTCACATGTAACTCGCTCACAGATAGGTGTCATAAGTATTTCGGACCATGCCCCTATTTCTACTTCCTTTACCCTCCCAGACCTTACTCCCAAAGCCTGGACATGGCGACTAAATGAGACGTTATTGTCGAAACCTGATATTAAGAGCTACATTGCAGAAGAGTTAGATCTCTTTTTTGAAATTAACAGTTTGCCTGATACCCCACCTGCATTACTTTGGGAGACACATAAGCCATATGTTAGAGGTATCTTGATCGCGAAGGCGACAGCTTTGAAAAAAGAGAGGCAGAGGGAGATTGATACTTTGATGCTGCGAATTGCTGAACTTGAAAGACTACAAAAGAGAAAGGAGTATTTTTTAGCACATACGGAGCTTATCACATTGCGGGAGAAACTCAAACAGGTTTTAAATGTCTCTTCTGCTAGAGCGTTCCTACACTCTAAAGTGCGCTTGTATGCGCATGACAATAAAGGAGGGAGACTTATGACGGCGATGCTGCGGAAAGAGAGAGCGAAAGCGCATATTGCTGCAATCAAACAACAAGATGGAACTTTAGTGTATGATACCCCTAGCATTGCTGAATCCTTCAGTGCTTATTACTCCACTCTCTATAATTTAGAACCTGACATACAGACCCCTACTGGTGCCGCTGAGTCCCCTAATGTACGAACCTTTTTGGATAGCATAAATTTACCTACCCTCTCAGAGGAGGATAGAGCCCAATTACTGAAACCTATTACGTCGGAGGAAGTAAGAGCCTCTGTTTCTAGTTTTCCAAGTGGCAAAAGCCCAGGACCTGACGGGTTCACCTCTGCTTATTATAATACTTTTCTTCCACAGTTACTTCCCTACCTAACTGAATTTTGCTCCGCTTTGTTTCAGGGATCCCCTATGATGAGACAGGCTCAAGAGGCCCATGTGACACTTATACATAAAGAGGGTAAAGACCCGACTCAATGCAGTAACTATAGGCCAATCTCACTGCTTAATTTTGACCTCAAGGTCTGGGCCAAACTACTTGCTAATCGCTTACGAGACCTAGTGCCCAAGTTGGTTTCCGAGGAACAGGTAGGGTTTGTCAAGGGCAGAGAGGGTAGGGAAAATACCTCTAAGCTACTGCATATAATTGAATTAGCAAAACGGCCAAACTCTCCTCTACTTTTTCTTAGTGTCGATGCCGAAAAGGCATTCGACCGAGTGAATTGGAAATATATGTCAGCAGCTTTGGAGAAATTTGGCATACCTGCTCCATTTATTCGGGCAGTTATGTCACTTTATTCCCAACCCCATGCTAGACTAAAAATTAATGGCTCACTGTCGGACTATTTTGAAATCTCAAATGGTACGAGACAGGGTTGCCCATTGTCCCCTACCCTCTTTGTCTTGACTTTGGAAACATTTCTCCAGGCAGTCCGCCAGAATCCTCAAATCCACGGTTTCCAAGTTGGGCGCTCATCCGTACAGTCCTTGGCATTTGCGGATGATGTTTTATTTCTCCTTTCTAATCCACAACAAGCATTGCCGGAGTTGAATTCTCTCATCGACACGTATGGAGCCCTGTCTAATTATAAGGTGAACACGAATAAATCAGAGATTCTGAACATTTCTATTCCGTCTTGCCAAATTTCGCATTTGCAGACCTTGGCTCCGTTTTTGTGGAGAGACAGACACATCCGCTATCTGGGGGTGCAATTGCCTTCTGACTTAAGATATGTATATGATTTAAATTATGTGCCTGTGCTTCAAGACATCAAAACTACTCTGCAGAGTTATGATTTCCCATATCTCTCGTGGTTGGGCAGGAGAAATCTGTTACAAGTATACATTGTCCCTAAGATTTTATATCTGCTGCGGATGCTGCCTATACATCTTAATGCTAGTGTTTTTCAATCGCTGAAACGATTGTTCTCTGCATACTTATGGAGGCATAAGGCTCCCAGGCTGCCATATGCCCTGCTTATTAAAAAGAAGGAAAACGGTGGCATGGCACTACCAGATATGCGTATGTATTATAGGGCCATTCAGCTTTCTCGTTGGATGTCATATGTCTCTCCCATTCACGGATCTATAGCAGCTGAACTAGCTTCTAATCTATTTGGACAAGAATATATGTGTCGTCTCTGGTTCCCACCAAAATCCCCCAAACAGCTCAAAGAAATGAGCATACTGCTCAAAGGACCGTGTGAACTCTGGCGGACGGTTAAAGAAAGACTTGCACCTACCCCTTCCCCACTACTCCCTGCCAATTTAATCCCGCTGTTACTAAACTCAAACCCTTCCACTCACACCTTGGATGGTTCCCTTTGGCAACTCCTAAAGCACCTTAAGTTCAGGGATTTGCTTGACAATAACACGCCTATTTCGCAAACGAATTTGCAAGCTCTGCTTCCACAAGTTACTTTTAATTTCCTGATGTTTGCACGTTTTACGTGTACGATCAAAAAAGTATTGAATTCCTTGAATTCTGGCAGACCACTTACTCCCTTCGAGAAAGGCTTAGCTTCTGGACTGGCCTCGCAGAAGAAGATAGCGACCTGTAGGACGTTGTTACTGAGAGACGATGAAGGTCCCAAACCATCCTTTATAACCGCTTGGGAAAAGGAATTAACACTTACCTTTTCAGATGATGATATGTCCCATGTTTTGAGACATTCCCATGGCCACTCACGCTGTGTCAGAATGCAAGAACTTCAATATAAAATTGTTACCAGATGGTATCGAACCCCCGACTGGCTCTATAGGCATGGGCTGAAGGAGTCGGATACTTGTTGGAGATGCCACCAGGACACAGGCACCATGTTACATGTATGGCATGTATGGTGGAATTGTGACTTGATAAGGCCCTTTTGGTATGAGGTAGAATCACAGGTGAACAGAATTTTGAACATTTCCACTATTCTGTTCCCAGACACTGTTTTACTGACGGGCCCTTATGACTCACTTAAAGGCGACAAGCTTGATTTATGGTTGCATATGATTGGAGTAGCGAAGTCCTTGATTCCACTTTTTTGGCTAAATACTTTACCCCCGACAATTCAGCTATGGTTTGAAAAAAATGCATCAACTGGCTCGTTTTGAAGAATTAGTCAGTTGGAAAGAAGGGAAACATGACAAATATATGAAAATCTGGTCAAGGTGGTGGAAGAGATGCGCCCCCCCCACCTCAATAAGACTTCCATTCATCTGTGTAGTTTGCTCCTTCCTATTGTATGTGTATTTGCTAACTCTTTGATCTCTGCTTCCGATTTGTGACTGCAACTTTGCTTCTCACACTACCTATGCCTCTTTTTCTGTTGCTTTGTTTCAGGTCTTATGCTGGTTTTCGTTGTCTTTGATTGTTTTGTTTTTGTATTCTTATATGTCCTTGATGTATTCCAATTTATGATGATTGATGACATGCTGATATCTTTGTTTGCCTTATTGTTGTACTTCATTTACTGATGTTTGATTTAGCTTCTCCAGTGAACTACTGTAATTTTACTGTAAAAACTCAATAAAATCTGATTAAACAAAAAAAAAAAAAAGATGGCCACTTTCTATTCATTGCACATGCGTGTAAAGAGATCCCGGTCACAAGATAATATGAACCAATCAGGATTAGAATAGCCGCTCTCATAGATATGTAGAAAATAAAACACAATCGCTGACATATATGATTTAGCAAACCCAGTATAATACAACACACGGCTTGGAAAGAAATCTATATTTATTTTTATTTTTATATAGGGATAATCTATTTACTGTATAATATACTGTCCCTGGAAATACTTCCAGGATACCATATTTCCAGTGTTGTTTTACCTGTATCCCTTATTGTAGCTGTGTCGTAGTACAATTATAGATCAAATCTCCGCGATCTCTGAACAATGCGCATGGTTCCAAAATATATACTTACTAGGCAGAAAAACACATGGAGATAGGCTTAAACAATTATGAAAAAAAAAAAATCCTTTTTTTCCTTTTTCCTTCCTTCTTCCCTTCCTTCCCTTTTCCTCTCTCCTTTCTTCCTTCCTTCCTTCCCTCTCCCTTGCTCCTTTTAATGTTTGTATATATAAGAAAGTTCATTTTTATAGTTCATTCCTTTGGATATCCGTGTATCCAATTTTAGGACCCAAAAGGCTTCTCTGATTCTAACTAGGTGTTCCCAATTACCTCTTCTTGTTGGTTTTGCAATATGTTCAATAGCCTTAAATCTAAGGGTAGAAATATCTCCATCATGCGCTTCCCGAAAATGTCTGGTCACTCCTGTGATTTTCATAGAGTTTTTATTAGTGACACTCTGCACATGTTCAGAAATCCTGGATTTCAATGATCTGATAGTACTTCCCACATAGTAGACGTTACATGCCGTGCACATGACCATATATACTACATGGTCTGTAGTGCAGTTCATGAAACCATCTATATTAAATGTCAAGGTGTTGGAAGAATTTTTAAATATAGATGTTTTTTCTACATACCTACAAACTTGGCACCTATTCATACCGCACTTGTAAAAACCCTTGACATGTAGCCAAGTTTCTGAGCTGGGTTTACTTTTGTCTGTGTATAGACTAGGTGACAGGTAATTACCTATTGTTTTTCCTTTCCTAGAAATAAATTTCACACCTCCTGTAAGTAAAGTGCTCAGTGTATCATCCTGGTGTAATATACCCATGTTCTTTTTAATTATTTTTATTACCTCATTGTAATCTGTACTGAACCTAGTTGAAAAATGCAGATTGGTATCGCTAGTTGTAAAAGATTTCTGTTTAGTTTTTTTAGATGACAGTAGGGTTTTTCTATCCATTTTTTCAACTATTCTTCTAGCTCGATTTATTGACCAATTAGAATAGCCCCTTTGTTTTAAACGTTTGAAAAAATCCTTCGATTGTGATTCATAGGTGGTGTCGTCACTACACGCTCTCCTGAGTCGCACATATTCTCCTACTGGCAATGCACGCATGGTGTGAATTGGATGGGAACTTTTTGCGTGCAATAATGTATTACCCGCTTCTTTCTTGCGGAAAAGGCTAGTGTGAACTACGCCCTTATCCGCATCTCCCACCAGATTAATATCCAAGAAATCAATGGAAATTTTTTCTATTTTGTGTGTGAATCTGAGATTGTACCGATTGTCATTCACATATTCCACAAATTTGGGCACCAAGTCAACGTTTCCGTGCCAAACAAGCAACAGATCATCTATGTATCTTCCATACCAGCTGATGTAATCCCGAAATGGGTTGCTGGTATGGAAGATACATTTGCTTTCCCACCATGCCATTACCAGGTTGGCCAAGGAGGGCGAGAACCTCGCCCCCATTGGCACCCCACAAATTTGGAGATAAAATTTGTTGTTGAACATGAAGAAATTATGATGTAAAAGATAATCCACAGTATCCACAACAAACTCACATTTCTCATTTGAAAAAGCCGAGAATTTTTTTAGATGGTCTCTCAAAGCCAAAAGTGCTATATCGTGAGGAATTGATGGGTACAGCAAGTATTGCGCTTCTCCACAGTCCCCGGCTTGCTGGCCACATTAAGTAGGGTGCAGGGCACAAACCTAAGTAGGCCCAAGCACCAGGAACATGTGTTACAATGGCTGGCGGATAATGCTTCCACCACATTATCCACCAGCCAGTCAGCCTCTACCTCAACTTCTCCTCCTACAAAACATACTGGTCAGCCTTCCTCCCAAAATGCCCAATCTTCCCAGCAGCGTTATCCCAACTTTCCCTGCTCCCAGGAGCTGTTCTCTGGTCCTTTAACTGTCCCTCTCCTGTCCCTCCATTTCCCGATTCCATGGAGCTACCAGACGACTTTCTGCGTTCAGATGCCCAAATACTGGAGTCTCCTCCATCTCCTGTTGAATTTGTGGTGGTTGACCAGCAAGCCACCCTCAGTGACAATGACGAGACACAGTTGCCATGTGCGGTAGCAGGAGGAGGAGGCGAGAGAGGAATTTTCAGAGGAGGTGGTGGACGATGAGGACACTGACCCGACCTGGACAGGGGGGAATGTCAAGCGGGGAAAGCAGTGTCGATGTTGAGGGAGGTGCAGCACCAAAAAAGGTAGCTACAGGCAGAGGCATGTCCAGAGGCAGAGGTCAGCTGCTTCGCTGAAACCAGGCCACACCCAGAATGGCCCAAGATGTTCCCTACCATAGCCAGCCCAGAAAAACTCCCCCATTGAAGGCACATTCCTCGATAGTGTGGAGATTTTTCAAGGAATGCGCGGAGGACAAATATAGTGCGGTTCGCACAATTTACCACTCGAAACTGAGTAGGGGCTCTGAAAAGAGCAACGTTTCGACCACTTCCATGCTTCATCATTTGCAATCAAAGCACTGGGCTTAGTCGGAGAGCGCAAACACAGGTCAATCGTTGTCCAGCGTTGCCGCCACTGCCTCTCCCACTGTTGCCAGTGCTGGCGCTGCAGTCCAGAGCACCAGCCAGGACACCGCAACATCTGGCTCCACCACTTTGGGGACTTCTCCCTCATCCTCCCCTGTTCCTATCTCAGCTCCTTCTCCTGCACCATCATGCGCCTCCTCCCAGCAACCCACCATCTCTCAGGCATTTGAGCGCAGGAAAAAATACAGCGCTAACCACCCAAATGCGCAAGCCTTGAACTTGCACATCTCCAAACTCCTGGCCCAGGAGATGTTGGCGTCCCGGCTTGTGGAAACTCTGGCATACCAGGATCTGATGGCAAGTGCGGCACCTCGCTATACTGTCCCTAGCCATCACTACTTCTCCCGGTGTGCCATCCCCGCCTTACACCAGCATGTGTCACGCAACATCAGGGCAGGCTATAAGTTCTGCGCTTTGCACAAAGGTCCACTTGACCAACGACGCGTGGACAAGTGCATGCGGACAGGGACGCTACGTTTCACTGACGGCACACTGGGTGAATGTAGTTGAGGCTGGGACTGGGTTACAAACTGGGCCGGTGTACCTCGTCCCCCTGCCTATCATTCCTGGCAGGGACACGAGAAGAACACCCTTCTCCTCCTCCTCCACCGCCTCCTCCGCCGCCAATAAATTGACTCCAGCTATGGGTTGGAAACATTGCAGCACTGGCATGGGTAGATGTCAGCAGGCCGTGCTGAAGCTCATCAGCTTGGGGGACAGACAGCACACTGCCTCCGAGGTGAGCGATGCCCTCCTCGATGAGACGACAATATGGTTTGAGCCGCTGCACCTGGGCCCAGGCATGGTCGTGTCTGATAACGGCAGGAACTCTGGTAGAAGCTCTGGAGCTTGCCAACCTCCAACATGTTCCATGCCTGGCCCATGTCTTTAACCTAGTGGTGCAACGTTTTTTAAAGACATACTCAAATGTGCACGAGCTACTAGTGAAAGTGTGGCGCTTGTGAGCCCACTTTCGCAAGTCTACAGTAGCCGCTGCTAGCCTCAAAAAAACTCCAGCAACGCCTACATCTGCCCAGACACTGGGCTGTTGTGCGACGTCCCCACATGCTGGAACTCAACATATCATATGTTGGGCAGCAGAGACCTTTGATGGAATACCATCTC
Organism: Leptodactylus fuscus; assembly: GCF_031893055.1. NCBI lineage: Eukaryota > Metazoa > Chordata > Amphibia > Anura > Leptodactylidae > Leptodactylus > Leptodactylus fuscus. The sequence goes on from NC_134267.1 coordinate 240,333,168, forward strand.
CAAAACCCTAGGGTGCCACAAAGTCATCTCCCTCAGTTTCTCAACCATGAGTGGCCATGGATGGGAGACCTATGTGAAATCCTACGGGTGTTTGAGGAGTCCACAAAGAGGGTCAGCTGTGACGACGCACTAGTGAGCGTAACAATCCCACTCTTGTGTGTGATGCGAGAATCTCTCATTGCCATCAGGGATAATGAGGAGTCAGGGATAGCAGCAGAACTGTCACAGCAGGAGAGTAGTTGCACACACCTGTCCGCTTCACAGCATTTAATGACGGAGGAGGAGGAGGAAGAGGAGGATGAAGACGTGACAGATGATATGATTGTGACACAGGAGGCTACCGGGGAAGTTCAATGCGTCCCATTCTTGCAGCGCTGATGGGGAAAAAGTGAGGAGGAAGAGGAAGAAATGGAGATTGAACTTTCCGGTGGGGGCAGCGAAGTCATGCCAAGTAACACTGTGGCAGACATGGCTGACTTCATGTTGGGGTGCTTTACAACTGACAAGCGTATTGTCAAAATCATGGAGGACAACCAGTACTGGATCTTTGCTATCCTTGACCCCCGGTATAAAAACAACATCTCCTCTTTTATTCCGGTAGAGAAGAGGGCCAATCACATTAATGACTGCCACAAGCAATTGGTGCAGAACATGATGGAGATGTTTCAATCAAGTGTCAGTGGCAGAGAAGACAGTTCCTGCATAAGGCGAACAAGTGCCGTTCAGTCCACACCCACAAGGGGTACACTGTCTAAGCTCTGGGACACGTTAATGCCACCCCCTCGCCAAAATCCCGCCACTGAGGGGTCTAGTGTCACCAGGCAGGAAAAGTACAGGCGCATGTTGTGGGAATACCTGTCCAACCACAGCCCTGTCCTCTCCGATCCCTCTGCGCCCTACACGTATTGGGTGTCGAAGTTGGACCTGTGGCTTGAACTTGCCCTATATGCCTTGGAGGTGCTGTCCTGTCCTGCCGCCAGCGTCCTATCTGAGAGGGTGTTCAGTGCAGCCGGTGGCATCGTCACTGACAAGCGCACCCGTCTGTCAGCTGAGAGTGCCGACCGGCTCACTTTCATCAAAATGAACAACCACTAGATAGACCCATCATTTACATGTCCACCAGTGTCAAGCACCCCAACATGAATTGTCATGTCTGCGCTCAACCTCTGCAATTCCTCCTCACTCACTCCGTTCTCACTCGTTAAGGATTTGGTCAGTAATCCATCAGTATTGATGACAAAAATAAACCGGAGTGGATCCAAAACAGAGATGACATGAGAATGAAATATTTGCAGGTAGGGATGAGCAATCAGGATGGAGAAAGATCCGATCCCAATCGGCGATCGGGCAAATTTTTTGATCACGATCAGGATCGACTGGAGTATGATCGAAAATCGGATTTTGAAATCTCAAGATATGCTCAACCCTACTATATATATATAATATATATATATAATATACAATTAGGTTTGAGCGATCGTGATCAGGAAAGATTGGATCCCGATTGGCCATCGAGCAAATTTCATGATCGCTATCAGGATCGGCTGGAAAATTATCGGAAATCGAATTTTAAAATCGATCCTGAAATCTCAAGATTGGCTCAACCCTATTTGCAGGTCTTCTGTGTTTTGTACCCACCCCTGCTTTTGGTTAGCAAATTATAAGACATTTCTGACGGGACCATACAGGCCTTACAGCTACTACACAGACAGGATCAGTTGTGTGTCTCATTTTCCATCCTTTTAACAGATCAGAAGAAGGGTCAAATAAATGATGATGTCAATCAGGCCAAAAAGGCAAAATAGAGGACCAGAGAAAAAAAATGGAGAGAACACCGAGCTGACCCTAGTGTAGTATTTACAGCTTTTAAGCAGAGATAAGGTGAGCAGAGAAATGGTCTCTCACCTGATGTGGTTGTGTGAGACACAACAACCTTGAGGACAAAATTCAGATATGGATGGAGAAGCTGCTGGCTGGAACGTCCTGGAGACGTGGAGGCAAGAAGAAGCAAAAATGGACCAGCCCACTGGGGTAGCCGGGCAGAGGGATCACCAGCGCTCACTCAATATGGTGTAAGAACAAAGCTTAGTGGGGAGGGTGGGAACAGCATGATAAGTGATATAATGTGGAGGTAGCAGCAGCATGAGGAGGCCACAGAGTGACCTGGTGACAGAGTGGGGAGGTGGGTGGCACAAACCGTACCCGCTGACGATGGCGGCTGTAAGAAGGAACAATTGGCATCAGATGGGAGACAGCATCAGAATAGTAGCTGAGACAGGAATCCAGAAGAAACCAGTTTCTTTTGTCAAAATGTGGTTGAGGAAGAATGTATTTAACCTGAGGCATCAGCCATTGGTGGGTGGAAATTCTGGCTGATCCAAGCCTGATTCATCTCGACAAAGGTTAGTCTCTCCGCATTTTAGTCATACAGGTGAGTTCTCCTTGGGGTAACAATGGCCCCAGTGGCACTAAACACTCGCTCTGATGCCACATTACTGGCTGGGCAGGACAGCTTTTACAGAGCAAACTCGGCCAGTTGTGGCCACAAATCAAGTTTGGCAACCCAGCAGTCCAGCAGATCTTTGATGATGGATGGCAGGGTGTACTCAAAGTATGCCACCAACTGCTGATTTAGGTTCTGCTCTATGTCTAGCTGCTGGTGAGTAGTTTCTTTACTGTGCGGATGAAGAAAGCTGCTCATCAGCTGCTCAGGCTGCTGCTGATGGAGCTGATACTGCTCCTGCCCCCCAACCCCCACAGCAGCCACAGCAGTGCAAAGTGAGCGCTCAGGGCCCTGGTTAGACCTGCAAGAGGATAGATGATATCGCAGATAGGCAGCGGCCAACTGACTATATAGGATGTCTCTATAGTAGTTCAATTTGTCCTCTCTCTTTGCGGGTGTAAAAAAGGCAAGCAAGTGAGCATACATCGAGCCATTTGCGCAAGTAACTCGGAGGGACTCCCTGCATCCATCTCAACTACATACTGCCATGGTGTGTCTGGGTCTTCTGCTTCATTTTCCTTATCTCCCTTTTGCTCTTCCGGCTACTGCTGCTCCTCCACTCCTGTCACCTGTGTAGAAAAACTACCCATTTCGCTTCACATTGCTTGTGCTCCAATGTCCTCCTCCAGTTCAGCCCCCACAGGTGTAGGCACCACGTCTCTAGTCTCCTAACCAGCCAGATTTACCAGCATCTTTTCCAGGATATAAATCAGTGGAATGATATTGTTCGTACCTTAATCCTGGTGACTTACTAATAAAGTGGCCTCCTCAAAGGGCATGAGCAAACGGCAGGTGTCACACATGAGGTGCAACTGACTAATATTGGAGTTACACAGAGGAGTACCTCTGTCCACTTGGATCATCAAGATATCTTTTATGGCCTTTCTCTGTTCTTACAGTCAGTCCAACATATGGAGGTTGGAGTCCAAAGGGTGGAAACGTTTCATAACAGCCTATGTGGGGGAGGCTGTTCTGTTGCTGTAGCTCAAAGAGAGTGTGCTTGGCGGTGTACGAGTGGCTGAAGTGCATAAAAAGTTTGCTGGCCATTTTTAGGATTTCTTGCAGATTAATGGAATACTTAAGGAAACACTTGACAACCAGATTGGACACGTGCGCCATGCAGGAAACATGGCTCAACCCTCTTCGATGCAGCACCGATACCATGTTATTCCTGTTGTTTGTCACAATGGTTCTGATTTTGAGTTGTTGTGGAAAAAGCCAGGATTTGATTTATTGATGCAGAACATGGAGCAGTTCCTCCCCTGTGTGACTCCATTCACCCAGGCAAACGAGGTTTAGAACAGCGTGACACCACCATTCCCTGCATATGTGGTATGCTGGAGGAGCTCTGGGATTTGACCCTGCAGTGGAGGCTGAGGGCACAGTGAAGTATGAGGCAGGCATTGTTGCAGGACCAGCGGCGTGAGGACGTGGAGGGGAAGCTGCATCATCTGACCAAGTTGTTGATGTGTCTAGGCAGGAACCACATTTACCCAGTAGGCCAAAAGTACATACTGTATATTATCCTTGACCATAGTTACAGCTTCACATGTCGACGCTGCCATGCACTTTGACATACACTGACAGGCTCAAGCAATGGTCCACCTTCTGTTTTACGTATTTGTGCAGGGTGGTATTGCCTTTTTGGCAAAGAAATGACCACCACTTGGAAAGGGAGTGACCGCAGCACCAGAAACTTGGACAGGAGCATGTTCAGCTTCTTCACCATTGCATGAGTGTATGTATACTGTTGTCTGTTTGGAATCACTTTGGTGATCGATTGTTGACTCAATGACTGACTAGGAAGAGGAGGAGCATCAGGACCAACAGATGATGGGAAGGACACAAAACTTCCTTCAGCTGAAGCTTGACTTCCTGAAATGTGATGTGTGTCACTGGGTGATGTAGTTGTTGCTATGGCAGGCTAGACCGCCACAGTGGAGCCACAGTTCTCCCAGGCCACTTTATGGTGACGCTGCATATGTTGACGCAGGGCTATGGTGTCAACATTGGCACACTGACCAAGCTTCACCTTCTGCCCACAGATTCAACATATTTCCATGTTCATCTCCCTTGGGGCCCCTTCACACGGCGTATACGCTCACTGCTTTGGAGCGTGTAAACGTTCCGTAGCAGCGGCGTCTAAAAGCAGATCGCATTGTTTTCTATGGGAGCCGGCAGACGCGCGCTCGCCATAGAAATGAATGGTCTGCTTTTTCCATTCATTTCTATGGGGAGCGCGCGTCTACAAGTGAGCTACAAATGCCGGAGGCCCGGAGCTCAGCGTTAAAGCAGGAGCTGAGCTGTGACAGCTCCTGCTTTAAACGGCCATGTATTCAGCTCATCGGCGTCCGTAGGAGTTGAAATCGGGACATGCCGAGCAGCCGACCGGGACCATTTTGTTAGGTCCGGGCTGCGCCGTGGGGCCCCGCTAAGCACGGGGCCCCGGGCGGTTGCCCGGCTCGCCCAGCCCTGGATCCGCCCCTGTCTGGGAGAACCGTAGCTCTAATGTGGTGGTCCAAACTTCTGCAGAAACCGCTGTATCACCCAGTGGCACTCACCCCATTTCAGGCTGTCAAGTCTCCACCACCTCAGCAAAAGAAAGCTGTCTGTCCTTCCCATCATCTGCTGGTGAACCTGCTCATCCTCCTCCTTATCAGTCATTGCATCATCAATCGATCACTGAAGTCATTTCAAAGAGACAACATTATGCGTGCACTCTTCCAAAAGTGTAGAAACTGAACCTGCTCCTGTACAAGTTACCACTGCTGCAGTCCCTCCTTTTCCAAGTGATTGACTCTGCACCTTTCCGAGAACTGATGGCTTGTGCCAAGCCGAGGTGGTAAGTCCCAAATTGTCATTTCTTTGTACCCGACCTGCACAAACATGTAAAACAGAAGGTGGGCCAGTCCTTGACCCTGTCAGTGTCTGCAAAAGTACATGGCAGTGCCGATGTATGGAGCTGTAACTATGGGCAAGGACAATAAATGTCCTTTATGGCTCACTGGGTAAATTTGGTTCCTGCTTAGACATACCAGCAACTTGTACAAGTTATGTTGCCTCCACATTCTCATGCTGTTGGTCCTGCAACAATGTCTGCCTCATCCTCCACTGTGTCCTCAGCCTCCACTGCACAAGCAATTCCCAGAGCTCCTCCATCATACCACATATGCAGGGCAGTGCGGTGTTATGCTTTTCTACTCGTTTACCTGGGCGACTGGAGGGGAGGAACTGCTCCGTGTCCTGCATCGAAACCTGGATTTCTACATGACAACTCAAAACCGGAACAATGATAACCAATAACAGGAAGAACATGATGTTGGCATTGCGTCAAGGAGGGCTGAGCCATGAAGCCTTCATGGCACACATGTTCAACCTGGTTGTCAAGCGTTTCCTTAAAAAAAAATTTCAGCAAACTTTTCATGCAATTCAGCCACTCATACATCACACCCTCCTTGAGCTGCAGTGGCAGAATGGTCTCCCACAACATAGGCTGATATGCAACGTTTTCACCCATTATAATTCCACCCTCCATATGTTGAACCAAGTGTACAAACTTAGAAAGGCCATAAGCAATTTCTTGATGATTCAAGTGGACAGAGGTAGCCCCTGTGTAAATTCAATGTTATCCAGTGGCAGCTCATGTGTGACACCTGCCGTTTGCTCATGCCCTTTGAGGAGGCCACTTTATTAGTCAGTCACCAGGACTACAGGATGAACAATGTCATTTCACTGATTCATATCTGGTAAATCTGGTTGGTCAGGGGCAGTATGGGAGACATGGTGCTTACATCTCACAGCCACAGGATGCCTGTGGGGCTCAACTGGAGGAGGAGGGGGAAATTGGAGCATAAGCAATGTGTAGCAAAATGGGTAGTTTTTCTACACCGGTGACAGGAGAGGAGGAGCAGCCGGAAGAACAAGAAGGAGATGAGGAAGATGAGGAAGATGAGGTAGATGACTCAGACACTGTGGCAGTATGTAGTGGAGATGGATGCAGGGAGTCCTTCCAAGTCACTTGTGCAAATGGCCTGAAGCATGCTCCCTTGCTTACGTATTTAGAAAAAAATTCTTGGAACTCCTATTGGTTCCAAGGTGCTCAGATAAGGTTTCACTACACTCACTTAAGAAAACATTTCAGGCACTGAAGTTTATATGCAAAGTTTGTTTTTATTCCATGCAACATAATAAAATGTGCAATCAGCAATAGGTGAAATGTTTTTTGGCTCTTTTTTTTATGAGCCTTCATTAGACCGGATTGCCATAAGAAAGAGCAAACCAAAGGTAAGGGCAGAGCTACAGTAGTAATGAGGGATAACATCACTGAAGAGAAAATGCTGCTTTTCAAGGTCACCTCCTTACCCTGTCACCGGGCATTCTATCGCCTCCTAAGGCTTATGTCACTTCCACATTATGTCATCTTGCCAATATGTCCTCCTAAGGCTGCTGCCACCTCCACATTATGTCTTGCCATTCTGTGGCATGCTCATGCTGCTGCAACCTCCCGACTCTGTCAGCAGGTTGCTCTATGCCTTCTCATGCTGCAGCCAACTCCCCATTATGTCACCTTGACACTCTGTGGCCTACTTTTGCTGCTGCCACCTCCCCATACTGCCATCAGGCACTCTATTGCCTCCCAAAGCTACTGCCACCTCCACATTATGTCGCCTTGGCTCTCTTTGGCCTCCTCATGCTATTGCCACCTCCTCACTTTGTCATTGGGCACTTTATCGCCTCCTTAGACTGCTGCCACCTCCATGTTATGTCACCTTGCCAGACTTTGGCCTCCTCATATTGCTGTCACCTCCCGACTCTTTTACCAGGTCACTCTATGGTTTCCTAAGGCTACTGCCACCTGCACATTACGTTGTTTTGCCACTCTGTGGACTCCTTGTGTTGCCTCTAACTCCCCACTCTGTCCCCGGGTCACTCTATGGCCTCCTAAGGCTGCTGCTACCTCCACATTATGTCACCTTGACTCTCTGTGGCCTAATCATGCTGCTGTCAGTTCCCCATTATTTCAATGGGTCACTCTTGGGCTTCCTAAAGAGGCTGCCACCTCCACATTATGTCACTTTGCCTCTCTCTGTTACTCATGCTGCTGTCACCTCCCCACTCTGTCAACAGGTCGCTCTATAGCCTCTTAATTCTGCAGCAACCTCCACATTATGTCACCACTCTTTGGTCTTCTCATGCTGCTGCCACCTTCATACTCTATTACCAGGTCTCTATAAGTCCTCTTACTGCTGCTGTCACTTCTGCATTATATCACTTTGCCACTCTGTGGCATACTCATGCTACTACCTCTACATTGTCACCTTGTCACTCTGTATCCCTCTCATGCTGCTGCTGCTATCTCGATTTATGTCACCTGGCCAGTCTGTGGCCTCTTCATGATGCTGCTGCTATCTCCCCACTACGTCTCGGGGTTACTCTATAGCTCGCTAAGGCTTCTGCACATCCATGGTATGTCACCTTTTTCCTCTATGGCCTCCTCATGATGTTGCCACCTCCCCACTCTGTTACAGGGCACTCTATCTCCTCCTACGGCTGCTGACACCTCATATTATGTCACCTTGCCAGTCTGTGGCCTCTTCATTCTGCTACCTCTTCTACATTATGTCACCTTTCCACTCTGTGGCCTCCTCATGATGCTGTCACCTCCAAACTCTGTCACTGGGACACTGTTTGGTGTCTTCATTCTTCTGCCACCTACCCACTCTGTTCCCGGGTCACTCTATGACCCCCTAAGGCCTCTGCCACCTCCACATTATGTCACCACTCTTTGGCCTCCTCATGGTTCTTCCACCTCCGTACTCTCTTACTGGGTCACTATAAGGCCTCCTATGCTTGCTGTCACTTCTACATTATATCACTTTGCCACTCTGTGGCTTACTCATGCTGCTGTTACCTCTAAATTGTCACCTTGCCACTCTGTGGCCCCCTCATGCTTCTGCTACTGCCATATTATGTCACAGGGCCACTCTGTGACCTCCCCATGCTTCTGCTACCTCCCCACTATGCCACGGGGTTACGCTATAGCCCACTAACGCTCCTGCCACATCCATGGTATGTCACCTTTTTACTCTATGGCCCCATCATGTTGCTCCCCACTCTGTTACAGGGCACTCTATCTCCTCCTAAGGCTGCTGACACCTCCATATGATGTCACCTTGCCACTCTTTGGAGTCCTCGTGCTGTTATCACCTCCCTACTCCTTTACCAGGTCACTCTATGGCCCCCTAATGCTTCTGCCACCTCCATATTATTTCACCTTACCACTCTGTGGCCTCCTCACGCCTCTGCTTCCTCAACACTATGACACTTCTCATGCTGTTCCCATCCTACCCACTCAATGACTGGGCCACTAGGCTGTTAGAGGTGCCAAATTCTGCAACATAGCTGGTAAAGAGGTTACAAATAAAGATCTTCTCACCTCGAGATTAAAAAATGGAATGTTTATTTACAAGTGATTTATATTTACTTATTATTATTTATTTATATAGCACTATTAATTACAAGGTGCTGGTTACATATGGTGCACAAAATATACAAAACAGTGGCTGACTAGCACAGTGGGGTAGAGGGCCCTGTCCGCATTGGCTTACAGTCTATGAGGGATAGAAGTTGAGGAGAGAAACTGTTCAGATGGCAGTGTGGTGATAGTATTATTGGAGGTTGTAGGCCTTCCTGAATAGGTGAGTCTTCAGGGCCTTCTTGAAGCCTGTGATTGTGGGGGTCAGTCTTATGTGTCGTGGTAAGGAGTTCCAGAGTATGGGGGATGTACGGGAGAAGCCTTGGAGACGGTTGTGTGAAGAGCGGATGAGAGCAGAGCGGAGTAGGAGGTCATTGGAGGATCTGAGGTTACGTGTGGGCAGGTAGCGGGAGATGAGGTTAGAGATATATGGAGGGGACAGGGTGTGGATGGCTTTGTATGTTAGTGTTAGTAACTTGAAATCTATTCAGAGAAGAACGGCTAGCCAGTGGAGGGATTGGCAGAGGGGAGCAGCCAATGAAGAATGGGGCGAGAGGTGTATATAAGCGAGCAGCACAGTTTAAGGTGCACTGGAGGAGGGCGAGGGTGTTAGCTGGGAGTCCATGGAGAAGGGTGTTACAGTAATCTAAGTGGGAGATTATGAGGTCATGGACTACAATCTTTGTAGGTTCAGGGGTGCAGAAGGAGCAGATTTCAATGGATGTTCTTGAGCTGGAGGTGGCAGAAGGTTTTTAGGGTTTGGATGTGCGATTTAAAGATAGGTCAGAGTCCAAGGTTATCCCAAGGCAATGGACCCATGGGACAGGGTAAGTTTGTTTTCATGAACTTTGATGGATGGGTCAGGTGGTGGTGCCGTACGAGATGGGGTGAGTTAAAACAATAAGTTAATTTTTATGATGTTTTGATGCAGTTTCATGTACAATGTGAATGCCCTCTTACTGAAGGGATATCATGGCCCACTTTACACTTATGCAACTTTCTAAGTGGTGAGTGTGTCTAGGGCAGGGATGGACATGACAATGAGTAGAAGAGGTTTGAAAGCCCGACACATTCAAAAACTTAAAGGGGTATTCCCAAGTCGCCCGGTTACCAACTTGCAGGCTGTAAACTGTGTTCTCTTCCTGGTTTTCTCCGTAATTTGGTGGGTGGGGTTTCACTTGCTGTCTCACATGTGAAGCCAGCAGCGACTTGCTTCTATGCCGCTGGTCTTGCATGCCTGTTTTCTCCCTTATCAGCAAAATTCAATTAGAAGAGCTGATAACTGGAAGAGCAGAGAGATAAACAGCACAGAAATACAAGCACAGAGCACTCAGCCCCCCTCCCCTCATGAGAGCAGGGAGCTACATCACTTGTCCTGGGTGATTATCCCCAGATCCGTGTTTATGGAAACAAGTGTAAACAATGAAGTGAATCAATTAGGATAACAGGCAAACAAAGCAGTTTTGCTTAAGCAATGTATTTAGTAAAAGTCTTGAATCCACATAAGCTAGCAGTCTAGATAGGTTCCTTGATATGAGACAACCCCTTGACAGGATAGCAATTTGTAGCATCCCAGAAACATGTCAGGAAGCTTGATAGGTGTTCACACTTGCTAGTAGAGCTTTGTTCAAGTGTGTCCACTTATGCGGGAGACTTTTTGATCTCCCTAACTAGAGCTAGCACATAGGTATTAGTTGCCTGTATACTTGCTAGATCTCCCAACAATGGAGACATCTTAGTTGGTACTTATCAGGTCCTTTATACTGCTGCTGCTGCTGCTGTGAACTGTAGGAGTTTTGCTATCAATTATCCCTGCATTGGCACTAACAGTATATTGAGGGCTCAATTGCCCTGGCACCTGATTTTTATTTCTGCCCCTCAGAGTTGTTTGCCCACGTTCTGTTTATGGGGGTGAGGTGCTGAGCTTTATAATTATTTTGGCACCCACCCTATAAAGTTTTGCATAAACGCCATCTCTACTATTTTGGGCTTCAAGTAATACAGGCGGTGTTGTAGAGTGACTGATCACCATCTGGTAATTTTTCTTCTCTTAGCACTTGCCTCGTTTTCTAATGTCTGAATCTTAGTTTTTAATGAGCAGGTTTAATTGTTCTAATAACATTTATGGTTTTACTATGCCTTTTTGTGGATAGGGATATCTCCGTTTATTTTTGCCCAACACATTCAAGAATACTTAAGAAACCATAAGAAACTCCTAAAAGTTAGACATATACGGTATATGTTACAGCTAAGAGGTGACACATTTGTATGTATTATATGATGTTGCGTTTTATTTGAACTATTAAGTTTCCTTTTACATTCAGTTCTGGTCTCAGTAGGATGATGTAACATTTAGGAAAGAAGATACAGCCCAGAAGTCCCGCACTAGAAACCTCAATGGTGAAGACCACCACAGCCACCATGTATTTCCCCTTGGTGCTGAGATAGGCCATAATGAAGGCAATCCACACACTGCAGAAGACCAGCATGCTGAAGGTGATGTACTGAGCCTCATTGAAGGTGTCTGGAAGTTTCCTGGCTAAAAATGCTACAACAAAGCTCAAGACAGCCAGAAATCCCATATAACCTAGAGAAATGTAGAAACCAATGACAGACCCCTCATCACATTGTAGGATTATCTTCCCTATTTCTATCTCTGTATCTTGATATGGGAATGGTGGAGATAAAGACAACCAGATGACACAGATGAAAACCTCAATGGATGAGAAGGTAATTGGAAGACATGCAGAGAAATGTTTCCCGAGCCATCTCCTCATTGATGTGTTGGGTTTTGTGGCTTTGAAGGCCGAGACCACGGTGATTGTTTTGACCAAGATTGAAGAGACAGCGATTGTGAATATGTTCCCAAAAGCCACTTGTCGGAGGAGACAGGACATTCTGGTTGGACACCCAATAAATAGGAAAGGACAGAGAAAGGATAACATGAGTGAGAGAAGAAGTATAAAGCTGAGGTTCTGGTTATTGGCCTTCACAATGGCGGTGTCCTTGTATTTGATGAATATCCCCAATATAACAGCAGTCAGAAGACAGAAGACCACGGCAATAACAACCAGATATAATCCCAGGGAATCCTCATAAGATAGGAAGTCGATTGTTCTTGGGATACAGGTGTCTCTTCTCTCATTCGACCATTGATCCTCAGAACACTTCAGACAACTTTCCATATCTGTGAAGATGGAGATGTACAAGACATATTAATGATTCCTTATAAAATTATTCACCATTAAATAGGGAACTTTATCTTATTCATACTAATTTCTTGTATGCTAAAATCTGTAAGATGGATTTTACTATCATCCATCTAGATCTATAAAATGCTATAAAAATTACCTTATTTCTTAGATTTAGAGAATGATTTTTAACAAGTTAGACATGTATTACAGTATAAGGATTTGTCTTTCTCAGTCCAGTCCATGGGAGCTTACAATTAGAGATGGGTGAACCTCTCATTTTATTTCAGGTTCACAGGACTCGGATCCCTAGTTGAACAAGTTCTATAAGAACAATACTTTAAATTGACATAAAACATAGTGCAGACTATTCTTAGGGCTCCTAGGAACCTATCTATAAAACATAGTGTAGAACACTGTCAGGGATCCTAGGAATCTATCTATAAAACATAGTGTACAATACTCTTATGGCTCCTAGGAACCTATCTATAATACATAGTGTAGAACACTGTCAGGGGTCCTAGGAATCTATCTATAAAACATAGTGTACAATACTCTTATGGCTCCTAGGAACCTATGTGTGAAACATAGCGTTGAACAATCTTAGGGCTCATAGTAATCTATCAAGGATCCCCTTTGCATCCAAGAGACAGTCTTCCTCCTCCTCCTCTTCCAGTATAGGAATCCCAGATTCTTTATCATAATGACCCTGACTTGGATCCTTGTCCTCCTCCATCAGTACAGGGCAATGAAGTTGACTAAAAGAAGGAAACTATTGCTCCTCTTCCATCTCTAATTATAGGCGTTTCCTGTAAAATATACAATAGAGATATCACATTGAAGCACTGCTGTTATCCCTGATGGCAAATTTGGTGGCTTCTTCAAAGGGTTTGAGAAGCTGACACACTATCTACATGAGCCCCCAATGAGGTATCTTGAAGTAACACACTGTCTCTGTGGTCTGCTGCATGCAATAATTATTTGTTTCTTGCACAGATGCTACATCATGCTTAAGGGGAAATTCCACAAAGTTGGAATGTCAAAGATAAGCCATTGCAAAGGCAGACAACTTTGTTGTGCAAATCAAACATGATGTTTCTTGTGGTGTAAAAACGGATGAAATGACCAAATATTTTTCTGACAATGAGAATACAGGTTAACTGGGCAGCGAACTATAAGATTTAGGACATGTCCCATAGAAGGACAATGTGCTATGTGTCCTAACTGCAACGCAAGAACCATATTGGTTTCATTGTCACCAGCTATGCAAGGAAAGGCCCACATTCTCCGACACATGGCAATACAAGGCATAGACAGCTTTCCTAGAGAAATAATGGTGGCTACTTATCCTCCATCGAGTTTGAGCATATGCCATCAGTGGTATGGCAGTGACTGCATCGCCAGCAGCTTGGCCAGGTGGTAATTAAAAGGGTTGTCAAGGATAAACTGATAATTAACCCCTAAACTAAACTCCCTTCCCCAACTAACTTCTAATTTACTTCAATTTAAAAAAAAATGTATAATTACTCATATCTCTGAAGAGGTCATGTCACCACCCCAGGGACTCTTTCTTATAATCCGGTGACGTTCTGTTTTACCACTTCCAAAATGAAATGTCACCATAACTCTTCCCCCTCCGCTATCCCCATCAATACTTACCGAGCCTCCCTGTGTCCGGGGACGGCTCCTCCCTGTATTCCTGTCTTCTAGCAGTGGGAGGAATAGGTTAGCCAACGAGTCAGGAGAAGGTGGGAGGGGCTAGTAATGGGCGGGATCAATAGACTTAGTGAGATAGGGAGGGTGGGAGGGACTAGAAATGGGTGGGATTGCTATTCAGTGAGAGTGGGAGGGGCTAATCTTAGTGAGACAGTGAAGGTGGGAGGGGCTAGGCTTGGTAAGATGGAGAGTTTCATAATGGAGTGAGAGAGGAGGGGGGTTAAGTGAGAGGGAGTTAGTGAAGCAGCTGCACAGAAAGCTAACACCATGTATCCGAGGGCTGATGGAAGTATGTTCTTCCCGAGAGGAAGAGGTCTGGGGATTTATGTAGGGATTGTAGGGTGATAGGTTGGACTAGATGGACTAATCAAGAAAGAAAAAAATACCAATGTGTCAGCTCTTTCACTCACGTGTCCCCGATGTGTGGTCAAATACAAAGTCCACTGAAAATTATCCCACGTTGTGATCCTCTAGGCTGTTATGTGTTTGCACGGAAGTCAGCCTCTCAGCTCGAGGTAAATGCAAAAAGCTCAACGATGAATCCAGCAACACCTTCTTAGTATAAAACTTAGCCTTTAATGTGTAACATCCAAAATAAAAACAAACATCGGTACCGGTATATTAGGGTTTGTCCATGATGGCGGATGGAAAAATAAGCATCTGGCTGACGCGTTTCGAAGCCCTACACTGGCTTCTTACTCATAGCCTGACGTTGGTAATACAAACACTGCTATATATAATGAAAAATAATAAGGCAGCTGTGTTGAACCGGAAATGTTATAAATAAAACAGAGAACAAAACAAAACAAAAGTAAATAATAAACAACAGACATAAACATACTATGATAAAATATGATGTAACAAAGGACACTTAAACATGAAACAGAAACAAAAACATGAAAAGTTTTGATTACCAGATCTGACCTTCTGATTCACCGTTATGGAAGAATGGCAAATAAGCCGCATACATAGATCTTGGTGAGTATTTGCCCTTAACAAAGATGGCTGAAAAAATCTCTGATGCGCATGCTCAAAGACTAAACCTCCGATCATGTGACCTCCAATCATATGACCTGAAAGGCTACATGAACGAAATATAACAATATTCTCCAAGTAAAGAAAAACAAACTCGACAACAGGAAAAAAGAGGAAAAAAAAAAAAAAAAAAAGGAAAAGGAAAAGAAAATCCTGACATTGACAGGTAAGTCTATAGAAAGATGCAACTACCTACTGAAACAGATCCCATTCCAAGTAAAATCCTATATGTATATAAGGACCTGTGTAAACAGCATCCTAAAAGTTGCCGAAAGAACAACTCCTGGAATAAGATTCACCTAGACTAAGTACACCCAAAGATCTACTAAACAGATATCCCTGAAAGATGACACACTAAATAGATGTATAGTACTCCATAGAAAGTATGGCGCTCCTCTAAGAATTATATTGGAAGAGATTCTTCCGATCGTTTTTTAAAAAAAATATATATCAAGAACCAAATGACACACTACATTTAAATTTTATAAACATATGATAAATCATGTTTAGAATTTAAGCCTTTAGGATCCCGAGTATTCAAATTTAGAATCCAGAAGGCTTCCCTTATTCGGACTTGTTGTTCCCAGTCCCCATTTCTCTTGGGTTTTAAAACTTTCTCTATACCTTTAAAGGAGAAAGAGGATAGACTACCTCCATGAATATTTCTAAAGTGCTTAGTTACACCAGTTATTTTCAGAGATTTTTCATTAGAGATTGAATGAATATGTTCAGAAATCCTTGATTTTAGAGGTCTGATTGTACTTCCTATATATTGTAAGTTACATGAACTGCAAGTGACCATGTAAATCACATGGTCTGTCCCGCAGTTCATGTATTTGTTTATGTTGTAAACTCGGTTCTGTGAAACATCAGTGAAATTTGAGGTTTTCTCGGCATATCTGCAAACCTGACATCTTGCGGTGCCGCATCTATGAAAACCCTTAACATATAGCCAAGTCTCCGAGATGGTATGACCATCTGAAAGGAGACTTGGAGAAAGATGGTTAGCTAGGGTTTTCCCCTTTTTAGAAATGTAATTAACCCCTTTTGAAATTAGAGAACTGAGAGTGTCATCTTGGTTTAAGATACCTATATTGTTTTTGATGATGTTAACAATACTATTGTAGTCCGAACTGTATCTCGTTGAAAAATGTAAAGCTCCCTTATTTGATTTTGCGTCCTTTTGCTGTTTTCTGGGAGCCAATAAAGATTTTCTATCAATTTTGTCTACAATATTTTGGGCTCTATTCAATGACCAACTCGAATATCCACGTTCTATGAAACGTCTGCGCATGTCATCTCTTTGTGTCACATAGGATTCATTGGAGCTACACGCTCTCTTTAGTCTTATTAACTCACCCACTGGAAGGGAACGCTTTGTGTGTTTTGGATGGGAACTACCAAAATGTAATAACGTATTGCCTGCCTCCTTTTTTCTGAAAAGGCCAGTCTCCCCACAGCCTTCCACCTCATTGCCAACGAGAGTGATATCCAAAAAGTTAATTTTTTTAGGATTGAATTCATATGTGAATCTTATATTGAAATAATTACTGTTGATAAATTCAATAAAATCCGGAATTCTAGATGTTTCACCCTTCCAGACAATAAGCAAATCATCAATGTACCTGCTGTACCTTTTGATGTTATGCCTGAAATTATTGTTTACATGAAAAATAACCCTCTCCTCCCACCATGCCATAACGAGGTTTGCCAATGAGGGCGAGAACCTCGCCCCCATCGGCACACCCCGCACCTGTAGGTAAAAGGTCTCGTGGAACATAAAGAAATTGTGGTGGAGTAGATACTCCACCACATCCATAATAAATTGATTTATCTCCTCCGAGAAGGTTGAGTATTTCCTTAGATGTTCTCCCAGAGCTACAATAGCCACATCATGCGGTATAGAGGGATACAAAGAAACTACATCACATGTAAGCCATGTGTAGTCCCCCCTCCACTCAAACCCATCAAAGAATCTTAGAACCTCCTTAAAATCCCTAATGTAACCCGGAGTACGCATTACCAAGGGTTGGAGGATTTGATCGATCCAATCACATAGATTTTCATTTAGGGATCCTATCCCTGATACTATGGGTCTGAGTGGAGGGGGGAAGACCCCCTTATGAATTTTCGGCAATCCGTGCATAATTGGTGTTATAGGATGTTCCGGAACCAGAAATTTAGCCTCTCTTGTGGTGAAAACCCCCAATGTTTCTCCCTCTGCAACTAATCTATTTAGGGATATTGTAAATTGTTCAGTAGGGTCTTTAGATAGTTTTTTATAGGTAGTATTATCTTCCAATATATCCAATACTGATTTCAAATAGTCACTCTTGTTAAGAATAACTACTTTCCCACCTTTGTCAGCCATTCTAATGGTGATCTTATCATTCTTTTCAAGACGGTTAAGTTCTATCCTCTCTAATTTGCTCAAATTATCTCTGTAGTTAGTGTGTGAACTTTGTAATTTTACAAGTTCTCTCTCTACTACTGATCTAAATTGTTCCAATACTGGAACCCTGGAACCCTGTGTTGAATTTGTCTGATGAGATATTATCGGTAGATAGTTTGAAACTACTCTCACGGGGATTAAATTTTGTACCCAACAAAAGATTTAATCTGTTTGAAACGTTACTTGATCTAAATAGATTTACTAGACTATTGGCGATTAAAAAACATTTCGCTGATACACCGGATTCCAAAGATACCTTTGAGGAGGTGAAAATTGTGAATGAATTTGAGACTCTGGACTTTAGGGAACAATGTTGTCTCGTAGAATTACAGAATTTACAGGGGGATTTTCCCAAAACCTGTGGAGATAGAAATATGAAAGTACAAGTCTCAAATCCACAATTTTATCCACTTTCCTCCAGGGTTCCAGTATTGGAACAATTTAGATCAGTAGTAGAGAGAGAACTTGTAAAATTACAAAGTTCACACACTAACTACAGAGATAATTTGAGCAAATTAGAGAGGATAGAACTTAACCGTCTTGAAAAGAATGATAAGATCACCATTAGAATGGCTGACAAAGGTGGGAAAGTAGTTATTCTTAACAAGAGTGACTATTTGAAATCAGTATTGGATATATTGGAAGATAATACTACCTATAAAAAACTATCTAAAGACCCTACTGAACAATTTACAATATCCCTAAATAGATTAGTTGCAGAGGGAGAAACATTGGGGGTTTTCACCACAAGAGAGGCTAAATTTCTGGTTCCGGAACATCCTATAACACCAATTATGCACGGATTGCCGAAAATTCATAAGGGGGTCTTCCCCCCTCCACTCAGACCCATAGTATCAGGGATAGGATCCCTAAATGAAAATCTATGTGATTGGATCGATCAAATCCTCCAACCCTTGGTAATGCGTACTCCGGGTTACATTAGGGATTTTAAGGAGGTTCTAAGATTCTTTGATGGGTTTGAGTGGAGGGGGGACTACACATGGCTTACATGTGATGTAGTTTCTTTGTATCCCTCTATACCGCATGATGTGGCTATTGTAGCTCTGGGAGAACATCTAAGGAAATACTCAACCTTCTCGGAGGAGATAAATCAATTTATTATGGATGTGGTGGAGTATCTACTCCACCACAATTTCTTTATGTTCCACGAGACCTTTTACCTACAGGTGCGGGGTGTGCCGATGGGGGCGAGGTTCTCGCCCTCATTGGCAAACCTCGTTATGGCATGGTGGGAGGAGAGGGTTATTTTTCATGTAAACAATAATTTCAGGCATAACATCAAAAGGTACAGCAGGTACATTGATGATTTGCTTATTGTCTGGAAGGGTGAAACATCTAGAATTCCGGATTTTATTGAATTTATCAACAGTAATTATTTCAATATAAGATTCACATATGAATTCAATCCTAAAAAAATTAACTTTTTGGATATCACTCTCGTTGGCAATGAGGTGGAAGGCTGTGGGGAGACTGGCCTTTTCAGAAAAAAGGAGGCAGGCAATACGTTATTACATTTTGGTAGTTCCCATCCAAAACACACAAAGCGTTCCCTTCCAGTGGGTGAGTTAATAAGACTAAAGAGAGCGTGTAGCTCCAATGAATCCTATGTGACACAAAGAGATGACATGCGCAGACGTTTCATAGAACGTGGATATTCGAGTTGGTCATTGAATAGAGCCCAAAATATTGTAGACAAAATTGATAGAAAATCTTTATTGGCTCCCAGAAAACAGCAAAAGGACGCAAAATCAAATAAGGGAGCTTTACATTTTTCAACGAGATACAGTTCGGACTACAATAGTATTGTTAACATCATCAAAAACAATATAGGTATCTTAAACCAAGATGACACTCTCAGTTCTCTAATTTCAAAAGGGGTTAATTACATTTCTAAAAAGGGGAAAACCCTAGCTAACCATCTTTCTCCAAGTCTCCTTTCAGATGGTCATACCATCTCGGAGACTTGGCTATATGTTAAGGGTTTTCATAGATGCGGCACCGCAAGATGTCAGGTTTGCAGATATGCCGAGAAAACCTCAAATTTCACTGATGTTTCACAGAACCGAGTTTACAACATAAACAAATACATGAACTGCGGGACAGACCATGTGATTTACATGGTCACTTGCAGTTCATGTAACTTACAATATATAGGAAGTACAATCAGACCTCTAAAATCAAGGATTTCTGAACATATTCATTCAATCTCTAATGAAAAATCTCTGAAAATAACTGGTGTAACTAAGCACTTTAGAAATATTCATGGAGGTAGTCTATCCTCTTTCTCCTTTAAAGGTATAGAGAAAGTTTTAAAACCCAAGAGAAATGGGGACTGGGAACAACAAGTCCGAATAAGGGAAGCCTTCTGGATTCTAAATTTGAATACTCGGGATCCTAAAGGCTTAAATTCTAAACATGATTTATCATATGTTTATAAAATTTAAATGTAGTGTGTCATTTGGTTCTTGATATATATTTTTTTAAAAAAACGATCGGAAGAATCTCTTCCAATATAATTCTTAGAGGAGCGCCATACTTTCTATGGAGTACTATACATCTATTTAGTGTGTCATCTTTCAGGGATATCTGTTTAGTAGATCTTTGGGTGTACTTAGTCTAGGTGAATCTTATTCCAGGAGTTGTTCTTTCGGCAACTTTTAGGATGCTGTTTACACAGGTCCTTATATACATATAGGATTTTACTTGGAATGGGATCTGTTTCAGTAGGTAGTTGCATCTTTCTATAGACTTACCTGTCAATGTCAGGATTTTCTTTTCCTTTTTTTTTTTTTTTTTTTTCCTCTTTTTTCCTGTTGTCGAGTTTGTTTTTCTTTACTTGGAGAATATTGTTATATTTCGTTCATGTAGCCTTTCAGGTCATATGATCGGAGGTCACATGATCGGAGGTTTAGTCTTTGAGCATGCGCATCAGAGATTTTTTCAGCCATCTTTGTTAAGGGCAAATACTCACCAAGATCTATGTATGCGGCTTATTTGCCATTCTTCCATAACGGTGAATCAGAAGGTCAGATCTGGTAATCAAAACTTTTCATGTTTTTGTTTCTGTTTCATGTTTAAGTGTCCTTTGTTACATCATATTTTATCATAGTATGTTTATGTCTGTTGTTTATTATTTACTTTTGTTTTGTTTTGTTCTCTGTTTTATTTATAACATTTCCGGTTCAACACAGCTGCCTTATTATTTTTCATTATATATAGCAGTGTTTGTATTACCAACGTCAGGCTATGAGTAAGAAGCCAGTGTAGGGCTTCGAAACGCGTCAGCCAGATGCTTATTTTTCCATCCGCCATCATGGACAAACCCTAATATACCGGTACCGATGTTTGTTTTTATTTTGGATGTTACACATTAAAGGCTAAGTTTTATACTAAGAAGGTGTTGCTGGATTCATCGTTGAGCTTTTTAGATGGACTAATGTCTTTATCCAACCTCATCAACTAACTATGTAACTATGTAACTATATATGTCATATGAAGGGCATGTTGGTTTCTTCAAGATGGCGGAGCCGCAAACCTGGTTAGTCGCTGTGGTGCGAGTCGTGTGCTCTAGGAGTCTCAGTGCTGACACCGGGGTGCTGAAAAGGAGCAGCCGGGACCCTCCAGATGACAGGTGAGTAAAGCTGGACACTGGTGCAGGAATCTGGACACATTGATGATGGTGGGAGAGAGGCCTTGCTGCAAAAGATAACAGCTGCCAGCCCGGGGAGTAGTAGGCCGCAGGTCTTGGGAGCAGTGCAGGAGCCAGGGTCGGACTGGCCCGCCGGAGCACCGGGCAATCCCCCGGTGGGCCCCCGAGCCTGACTATTAGTTTTAGCTAAATACACTTGTCAGGGGCCCGATCGGGATCTTCAGGGGCCCGATCGGGATCCTGACCATGCCAAAATGGGCCCCTGTAGCAATCAGTGCGAGTGTGCGTCTCTGCTCCCTGCACTGTACACTGCCGTCACTAGCAGGAGCTGTGCTGCCCCTCCCCCACACAGATCGCAGTGTGCAGGGGGACGTCTGCCGGCTGCTGTAAATGAAGAGCTTTCACCACAGCCAGACAGGACAGACAGGACACAGCCAAATGTAAGTACATTTTTTGAGTAAAATATGTATATTTAATGTGTGTATATTTGTGTAAAGTGCTGATATACTGTGTGAATCCTGTATATTTGTAGATAGGTGTGTGTGTGTGTGTGTGTGTGTGTGTGTGTGTGTGTGTGTGTGTGTGTGTGTGTGTGTGTGTGTGTGTGTGTGTAAATGTATGTTATATGTATTAGGCCTGGTTCACATCTTCCCTTTTCGGGAAGTCCACTGTGGGGAATAATACAGTGTGCAGGGGCCACTATAGGACATAATACTGTGTGCAGGGGCCACTGTGGGACATAATACTGTGTGCAGGGGCCACTGTGGGACATAATACTGTGTGCAGGGGACACTAATGGAGATAATACTGTGTGCAGGGGACACTATGGGACATAATACTGTGTGCAGGGGCCACTATGGGGTATAATACTGTGTGCAGGGGCCACTATGGGGCATAATACTGTGTGCAGGGGCCACTATGGGACATAATACTGTGTGCAGGGGCCACTATGGGACATAATACTGTGTGCAGGGGCCACTATGGGACATAATACTGTGTGCAGGGGCCACTAATGGGGATAATACTGTGTGCAGGGGCCACTATGGGACATAATACTGTGTGCAGGGGCCACTATGGGGGATAATACTGTGTGCAGGGGCCACTATGGGACATAATACTGTGTGCAGGGGCCACTATGGGGTATAATACTGTGTGCAGGGGCCACTATGGGACATAATACTGTGTGCAGGGGCCACTGTGGGGTATAATACTGTGTGCAGGGGCCACTATGGGACATAATACTGTGTTCAGGGGCCACTATGGGGCATAATACTGTGTGCAGGGGCCACTATGGGACATAATACTGTGTGCAGGGGCCACTATGGGACATAATACTGTGTTCAGGGGCCACTATGGGACATAATACTGTGTGCAGGGGCCACTATGGGGGATAATACTGTGTGCAGGGGCCACTATGGGGTATAATACTGTGTGCAGGGGACACTATGGGACATAATTCTGTGTGCAGGGGCCACTATGGGGGATAATACTGTGTGCAGGGGCCACTATGGGGGATAATACTGTGTGCAGGGGCCACTATGGGGGATAATACTGTGTGCAGGGGCCACTGAGGGACATAATACTGTGTGCAGGGGCCACTGAGGGACATAATACTGTGTGCAGGGGCCACTATGGGGCATAATACTGTGTGCAGGGGCCGCTCTGGGGGATAATACTGTGTGCAGGGGCC
Source organism: Leptodactylus fuscus (assembly GCF_031893055.1). NCBI lineage: Eukaryota > Metazoa > Chordata > Amphibia > Anura > Leptodactylidae > Leptodactylus > Leptodactylus fuscus. The sequence goes on from NC_134267.1 coordinate 240,355,900, forward strand.
ACTATGGGGGATAATACTGTGTGCAAGGGCCACTATGGGGTATAATACTGTGTGCAGGGGACACTATGGGACATAATTCTGTGTGCAGGGGCCGCTCTGGGGGATAATACTGTGTGCAGGGGCCACTATGGGGGATAATACTGTGTGCAGGGGCCACTATGGGACACAATACTGTGTGCAGGGGCCACTGAGGGACATAATACTGTGTGCAGGGGCCACTATGGGGGATAATACTGTGTGCAGGGGCCACTGTGGGACATAATACTGTGTGCAGGGGCCACTGTGGGACATAATACTGTGTGCAGGGGACACTAATGGAGATAATACTGTGTGCAGGGGACACTATGGGACATAATACTGTGTGCAGGGGCCACTATGGGGTATAATACTGTGTGCAGGGGCCACTATGGGGCATAATACTGTGTGCAGGGGCCACTATGGGACATAATACTGTGTGCAGGGGCCACTATGGGACATAATACTGTGTGCAGGGGCCACTATGGGACATAATACTGTGTGCAGGGGCCACTAATGGGGATAATACTGTGTGCAGGGGCCACTATGGGACATAATACTGTGTGCAGGGGCCACTATGGGGGATAATACTGTGTGCAGGGGCCACTATGGGACATAATACTGTGTGCAGGGGCCACTATGGGGTATAATACTGTGTGCAGGGGCCACTATGGGACATAATACTGTGTGCAGGGGCCACTGTGGGGTATAATACTGTGTGCAGGGGCCACTATGGGACATAATACTGTGTTCAGGGGCCACTATGGGGCATAATACTGTGTGCAGGGGCCACTATGGGACATAATACTGTGTGCAGGGGCCACTATGGGACATAATACTGTGTGCAGGGGCCACTATGGGACATAATACTGTGTGCAGGGGCCACTATGGGGGATAATACTGTGTGCAGGGGCCACTATGGGACATAATACTGTGTGCAGGGGCCACTATGGGGTATAATACTGTGTGCAGGGGCCACTATGGGACATAATACTGTGTGCAGGGGCCACTGTGGGGTATAATACTGTGTGCAGGGGCCACTATGGGACATAATACTGTGTTCAGGGGCCACTATGGGGCATAATACTGTGTGCAGGGGCCACTATGGGACATAATACTGTGTGCAGGGGCCACTATGGGACATAATACTGTGTTCAGGGGCCACTATGGGACATAATACTGTGTGCAGGGGCCACTATGGGGGATAATACTGTGTGCAGGGGCCACTATGGGGTATAATACTGTGTGCAGGGGACACTATGGGACATAATTCTGTGTGCAGGGGCCACTATGGGGGATAATACTGTGTGCAGGGGCCACTATGGGGGATAATACTGTGTGCAGGGGCCACTATGGGGGATAATACTGTGTGCAGGGGCCACTGAGGGACATAATACTGTGTGCAGGGGCCACTGAGGGACATAATACTGTGTGCAGGGGCCACTATGGGGCATAATACTGTGTGCAGGGGCCGCTCTGGGGGATAATACTGTGTGCAGGGGCCACTATGGGGGATAATACTGTGTGCAAGGGCCACTATGGGGTATAATACTGTGTGCAGGGGACACTATGGGACATAATTCTGTGTGCAGGGGCCGCTCTGGGGGATAATACTGTGTGCAGGGGCCACTATGGGGGATAATACTGTGTGCAGGGGCCACTATGGGACACAATACTGTGTGCAGGGGCCACTGAGGGACATAATACTGTGTGCAGGGGCCACTATGGGGGATAATACTGTGTGCAGGGGCCACTGTGGGACATAATACTGTGTGCAGGGGCCACTGTGGGACATAATACTGTGTGCAGGGGACACTAATGGAGATAATACTGTGTGCAGGGGACACTATGGGACATAATACTGTGTGCAGGGGCCACTATGGGGTATAATACTGTGTGCAGGGGCCACTATGGGGCATAATACTGTGTGCAGGGGCCACTATGGGACATAATACTGTGTGCAGGGGCCACTATGGGACATAATACTGTGTGCAGGGGCCACTATGGGACATAATACTGTGTGCAGGGGCCACTAATGGGGATAATACTGTGTGCAGGGGCCACTATGGGACATAATACTGTGTGCAGGGGCCACTATGGGGGATAATACTGTGTGCAGGGGCCACTATGGGACATAATACTGTGTGCAGGGGCCACTATGGGGTATAATACTGTGTGCAGGGGCCACTATGGGACATAATACTGTGTGCAGGGGCCACTGTGGGGTATAATACTGTGTGCAGGGGCCACTATGGGACATAATACTGTGTTCAGGGGCCACTATGGGGCATAATACTGTGTGCAGGGGCCACTATGGGACATAATACTGTGTGCAGGGGCCACTATGGGACATAATACTGTGTTCAGGGGCCACTATGGGACATAATACTGTGTGCAGGGGCCACTATGGGGGATAATACTGTGTGCAGGGGCCACTATGGGGTATAATACTGTGTGCAGGGGACACTATGGGACATAATTCTGTGTGCAGGGGCCACTATGGGGGATAATACTGTGTGCAGGGGCCACTATGGGGGATAATACTGTGTGCAGGGGCCACTGAGGGACATAATACTGTGTGCAGGGGCCACTGAGGGACATAATACTGTGTGCAGGGGCCACTATGGGGCATAATACTGTGTGCAGGGGCCGCTCTGGGGGATAATACTGTGTGCAGGGGCCACTATGGGGGATAATACTGTGTGCAAGGGCCACTATGGGGTATAATACTGTGTGCAGGGGACACTATGGGACATAATTCTGTGTGCAGGGGCCGCTCTGGGGGATAATACTGTGTGCAGGGGCCACTATGGGGGATAATACTGTGTGCAGGGGCCACTATGGGACACAATACTGTGTGCAGGGGCCACTGAGGGACATAATACTGTGTGCAGGGGCCACTATGGGGGATAATACTGTGTGCAGGGGCCACTGTGGGACATAATACTGTGTGCAGGGGCCACTGTGGGACATAATACTGTGTGCAGGGGACACTAATGGAGATAATACTGTGTGCAGGGGACACTATGGGACATAATACTGTGTGCAGGGGCCACTATGGGGTATAATACTGTGTGCAGGGGACACTATGGGACATAATACTGTGTACAGGGGCCACTATGGGACATAATACTGTGTACAGGGGCCACTATGGGACATAATACTGTGTGCAGGGGCCACTATGGGGTATAATACTGTGTGCAGGGGCCACTATGGGACATAATACTGTGTGCAGGGGCCACTGTGGGGTATAATACTGTGTGCAGGGGCCACTATGGGACATAATACTGTGTTCAGGGGCCACTATGGGGCATAATACTGTGTGCAGGGGCCACTATGGGACAGAATACTGTGTGCAGGGGTCACTATGGGACATAATACTGTGTGCAGGGGCCGCTCTGGGGCATAATACTGTGTGCAGGGGCCACTATGGGGTATAATACTGTGTGCAGGGGACACTATGGGGGATAATACTGTGTGCAGGGGCCACTATGGGGGATAATACTGTGTGCAGGGGCCACTATGGGGGATAATACTGTGTGCAGGGGCCACTGAGGGACATAATACTGTGTGCAGGGGCCACTGAGGGACATAATACTGTGTGCAGGGGCCACTGAGGGACATAATACTGTGTGCAGGGGCCACTATGGGGCATAATAC